>NW_028318277.1:50000-165000 GCF_062004578.1 Staurois parvus
TCCGCGACTCGTACCTGCATCTCATTCCAGGCTCCTTTTTACCTTTGATGTCTCTGGAAAGGGCTTCAATCAAATTTTGTGCGCATCTGCTATTGACTTGTTTTTACAGATCAATCCCGTTTTGACAGTCCCGCAAAGGCAGTGCGAGTGAAACAATTACTGCCAGTAAAATGAAGAAACTATTGCCTTTCAAAGTGTTTTTTTTTTTTTTTTTACCTTTCCAATCAAAGCCGACGCGGGGCTAACACGGTTTATATTGGAACGATAAATTGCTGGCAGGTATATAGAAAAGGGCGGTTTCTTGCGAGAAATCAATTTTAGCGGATTTCTCACGCAGCTGAGTTTCAGCGTTGAAGGAGTCGTCTGCAGTTTTTTTTTTTATTATTATTTATTTTTTTTAAAGGGCATTTTAATGATTTTCTTCCTAACTTTAAGCGCAGAGTGACATCTGGACGCTGACATTTACGGGTGGCTCCGGTCTCCGCCGCTGAATACCAGATATTACATTTGTAATCAAAAACTCAGTGGGAGGTTATGTTTGCTACAGGTGTTCCGTGCGTCTATAGCTATGTTACTGTAATCCGCCGGCAAGAACAAAAAAATAAAATAAAAAAACAATTGCAGGAGCGTGAGCATCACAAAGAGAATAATAATCTGTGGCCAAGAAAAGATGATAAGGAGAAACTATAATTTGCGTTCAGTGAGAATGCGCTAATGTTAGCATCATTATATCTAATTGCATCACTAAACACTGGCATGTCATAGAATCTCATCATTAATAAAGTTGCATTCAATTATTTTAATTCTGCAGCTTTCCCATCCCTGATGATCCTGCCATGAATGCCCTTTTTAGAGTTACTTCCTGTTACAGGGTGACAACACTATGTCCCGGTCTTCCAGTTGTGTCACCCCCTTACAAAGGCATAGTCCACTGTTTTCCCCATTTATTATATTTATAATTGTTCCTTTTTTTTGGCTTTTTTGGTTGTTTTTTTCTTTTTTGTCCTTTACATTTTCACATTGCTTACATTGCTGTCTGCTGTTCTTTCTGTTTACTGCTGTGCAATGTTAGGTCTGCCCCCACCCCCTCCCATAAAACTTGCCAGTCATAGGCTAGACCATGGGCGGACTGACAACTCATGGGGCACCCGGGCAGTAGGGGATCATGGGGCCCCTATGTCCTTGCCCACACTCAAAAAAAGCCTATAAAAGGTACCAGGGGTATTTCATGGGGCCCCCTACTAACCCCAGGCCCTCGGGCAGTGCCCGAGTGCTCGAATGGTCAGTCCGCCCCTGGGCTAGACTTGAGAAAAGGGTGTGCTCATGCCCTGAAACGCGTAGCCATGCCCACACCACATCTGCACGACACGCCTACATCATCCACCGGAACCGTCACACCCTATATTTGAACTTCGATGCTTCCTACCACTGCTCTCTACCTGTGGCCGCTTCCTGGCATTTGCTCTACAGTGCCTGGTCGCTTTCCTGACAAACTCTACATGGGGCACCAAGCCACTTGAATGGTGATTCTTATGGGTAATGATATGCCTGACGTTGCTCATTACATGTGAGTGCATACATGTCCTCTTATTTGCTTTTAATAAAATGGTACACTCAGATGGTGGCACCCTTTGCCATTGTTTGTTTACATGGCTCACTGTTGTCACCATGAAGAACCCACCGTGATATACAACCATTGCTGGTGTGGAAGTGGCTGCTAAGAGAATGCAGATGATCAGTAGCCCTGGAATGCCACAAAGTATGAGAAAAAGGAAGGTGCCACCAAAGGTTTCTATACTGCCCAACCTGTGGCCCAAGTGCTGTGTGCGGTCCTTTGGAATATGATGTGTGGCCCTTGGACTTCAGCAACATAAATTAGGGTAAAAGCATTTCTGCTAGCATCTAACGTGTTCCCAATTTCATATTGTTTCCTGCAGCACAGCCCCACCCAAAAATCTATCCTGTCCACACTCTATGACCCTCATTCCCTCTATTAGATCTGCAGTTTCTGACAATCCTCTCAAGCACTACATATGTTGAACATGTGGGGCCCTTTGGTGATGTCAGGAGTCGCATTTGAGGCTTCCTTTAGCTCATAAGCTGACAACCACTACTCTGAACTGCTGTCCATATAAATGAACCATTTACACGTGACAAAGGATTCTCCGAGCACTTTGGGTTAGCTAAAGAGACAGCACAGACTAGATTGCCATGAGATTCTGTTTGTTTCATTGAAGCCTTCTACTGAGCGGTCTAATAGAGGAGGAATTACTTCTATGAGTCCTGTAAGCAAAAGGCTTGTTTCAGCATAGCAAAATGATACAATGCTGTGCATGTGAAAAGGATAGTAGAGATCCCCCGCTGGCCACTTAGAAAACTACTTAAAGTAGAATAGAAGACAAAGCTTTCTTTTTCATTTTGAGTAGAGTAAGGGGGGGGGGGGGTATTACTCCTTCAGTTTTTTTACACGATAACAGGATTCTCAGAGCACTTTGGGTTAGCTAAAGAGACAGCACAGACTAGATTGCCATGAGATTCTGTTTGTTTCATTGAAGCCTCCTACTGTGCGGTCTAATAGAGGAGGGATTACTTCTACTGAATCCTGTAAACAAAAGGCTTTTTTCAGCATAGCAAAATGATACAATGCTGTGCATGTGAAAAGGAGAGTAGAGCTCCCCCGCTGGCTGCATAGAATACTACTTAAAGTAGAATAGAAGACAAAGCTTTCTTTTTCATTTTGAGTAGAGTAAGGCGGGGGGGGGGGATATTACTCATTCAGTTTTTTTACACGATTACAGGGTTCTCAGAGCACTTTGGGTTAGCTAAAGAGACAGCACAGACTAGATTGCCATGAGATTCTGTTTGTTTCATTGAAGCCTCCTACTGTGCGGTCTAATAGAGGAGGAATTACTTCTATGAGTCCTGTAAGCAAAAGGCTTGTTTCAGCATAGCAAAATGATACAATGCTGTGCATGTGAAAAGGAGAGTAGAGCTCCCCCGCTGGCTGCATAGAATACTACTTAAAGTAGAATGGAAGACAAAGCTTTCATTTTTATTTTGAGTAGAGTAAGGGGGGGGGGGTATTACTCCTTCAGTTTTTTTCCCTCTGTGTCCCATTTCACTTCATTTCCTGCCCCATAGCCAAAGCAGGTAGTGAGCAGAAATCCCTCCAAAGTCAGGGAATCCCTTGTTGTCACCAGAACTAGTGTCCCCATTGGAAGATTTCCCTCCCTATTCCTGTTCTGGTGGCAACCCAAAATTGGGAAATTTATTTCATTATCACTGATCACGGTAAACAGATTTCAAGGCTAGGTTCACACCTAGCATTTTATGAACGTGCTTTTTTGTGCCTTTTTCATGTGTTTTTGCGCTACACAAATAGAGCAGCCCATTCATTTCAATAGGCTTCTCTACGCATGACAAACGCACCAAAGTGGCTCTTGTACCCTTTTAGGCATTGAGATGAATGCGTTTTTTAATCGCAGGAAAAACACCTGCTTGCTTCGTTTGGGGTGTCATTAATAATGAATAGCACCACAAGAGTTTTATGCGCTTTTCATGCTCACAAAACGCTCAGGTGTGAATGCAGTCTAATTCTGATCACATCTATTCTTCAAACATCTGGAAAAGAACTGCAGATGTCCCTAAAACAAGAACTCCGGCCAAAAACAAAATAAATACGAATAGCCCACTATGATAACAAAATCAGCTTTTGCTGTAATATTTCCAAAAAGTACTTGTTTCTGCCACTAGATGTCCTCAGTCTAAAGGGCCAGCATTGTTTAACCATCCCGGACGCACCCCCAACCTTTGACTGGACAGTGAAAGGTGAAGCAACACAGTGATGAGCTCATCTCTCTTTCACTCTGCTCTCTCCTCCTATCATCACGCTCCCCATTGACACATGAGCCCTTTGTGCTGCTTTTTCCTCTCTCACTCCAGCCCTGCTGCATAGGGACTGCAATAGGCTGATACCAGGTTATATTCAGGTCGTTACACTGCTTGCATTTAAAAAATGATACCTTTAACCATTTCACTGCTAGGATGTATGGACCTGGGAGTGGGTGGTTAAACACACAGCAGCCACCAGGATTGTGTGTGTATCTGATTGCTGGTCGTCAGGTGGAAGCACCCCAGCGGCTGCACAGCCACCCAATTGTTTCTAAATCCTGCCATCACCATGTATCCCAGGCTGTGCGACCGTCGGCACACCCGGGACTGGCTTTGTGGGTACCACCAGGTAGAGGGGAGAGTGCTGAGCAGACATGCGTCTGCTCTTCTCCCCTTCTTCTTGCTGACCTGGAAGAGATGTGTAAAACAGCACTTCCCAGACCCCCTCTCAATTTTCCCGGCCAGCTTGGCCAGAGAAAATCTAATGCAGTGTGTTATGCAAGGCATTAGATTTAGTAGAGCGCAGGTGAGACTTCAGGGATGTTTTAGACCCTAAATGTCTCATTATTGAGAGTGTGTCACCAAAAAAAAAAAAAAATCACCACTTTTTGTCCCTTATATGATTGAAAAAAAATTAAGTTAAAAAAAAGTTAAAAACTGTAAAAAAAATTCAAGTTACACCCAAACACATAAACCTCCCCTCCATGCATGACCAGGGTGGACTGACAACTCATGGGGCCCCCGGGCAATAGGGGATAATGGGGCCCCTGTGTCCTTGCTCAAACTCAACAAATCCTATGAAAAAGGTACTAGGGGCATCTCATGGGGCCCCCTACTGACCCCGGGCCCTCGGGTAGTGCCCGAGTTTCCAAATGGTCAGTCCGCCCCTGTGCATGACTATGCATGAAAATGTCGATTGTGAAATGCGTTACATATTTCCGCATAGGCCAGAGTGAGAGCAATAATTCTACAGCACACTGTGTAACGCAGGACCTGTTGGGGATTTTAAAGCATTGCCTATGAACATGAACTAGATGGACTTTTGTCTTTTTTTTTAGCCAGACTAACTATGTAACTATGGAAAATATAGGGAACTGAAGTTTGTCGCTGTTTCACGGGCGCAGACAATTTTTAGTTTTGACATGTTGGGTATCTATTTACTCAGCTCAACCTCATCTTTTATATTTTATTCAAGAAATGGTAATCTATTGAGTGTGTGTGCCCTAAAATCAACTTTAGTGTGTTTTTTGACTGACATTTTGCGTTTCCTAGACCTTTGTGCTAATATCGTGTGACATAAAAAAATTGGAACTACCAGTTTTATTTTCTTGTATTTCTGCTTCCACAAAATATATGTTTTGAGGGTTTTATTTAATCTTCAGGCCTAAAATTATTATTTTTTTAAAAGTGTGAAAAAAAACCAAATGCAAAAATGGCCCTAGCAGCGAAAGGTTAAAGGGTTATCATCATTAGAATAAATTGGATTTATGAATCCTTGGACATTTGGACATCATTAGAATAAATTGGATTCATGGATCCTTGGACATTTGGACATCATTGGAATAAACTGGATTTATAGATCCTTGGACATTTGGATATCATTGGAATACATTGGATTTATGGATCCTTGGACATTTGGAAATCATTGGAATACATTGGATTCATGGATCCTTGGACATTTGGACATCATTAGAATAAATTGGATTTATGGATCCTTGGACATTTGGACATTAGAATAAATTGGATTTATAGATCCTTGGACATTTGGACATCATTAGAATAAATTGGATTCATGGATCCTTGGACATTTGGACATCATTGGAATACATTGGATTCATGGATCCTTGGACATTTGGACATCATTGGAATACATTGGCTTTATGGATCCTTGGACAGTTGGACATCATTGGAACAAATTGGATTTATGGATCCTTGGACATTGGGAAAGCATTAGAATAAATTGGATTTATGGATCCTTGGACATTGGGAAAGCATTAGAATAAATTGAATTTATGGATCCTTGGACATTTGGACATCATTGGAATAAATTGGATTTATGGATCCTTGGACATCATTGGAATACATTGGATTTATGGACCCTTGGACATTTGGACATCATTAGAATAAATTGGATTCATGGATCCTTGGACATTTGGACATCATTGGAATACATTGGATTCATGGATCCTTGGACATTTGGACATCATTGGAATACATTGGCTTTATGGATCCTTGGACAGTTGGACATCATTGGAACAAATTGGATTTATGGATCCTTGGACATTGGGAAAGCATTAGAATAAATTGGATTTATGGATCCTTGGACATTGGGAAAGCATTAGAATAAATTGAATTTATGGATCCTTGGACATTTGGACATCATTGGAATAAATTGGATTTATGGATCCTTGGACATCATTGGAATACATTGGGTTTATGGACCCTTGGACATTTGGACATCATTGGAATAAATTGGATTTATGGATCCTTGGACATTTGGACATCAATAAATTGGATTTATGGATCCTTGGACATTTGGACATCAATAAACTGGATTTATGGATCCTTGGACATTGGGAAATCATTGGAATACATTGGATTTATGGATCCTTGGACATTTGGACATCATTGGAATACATTGGATTTATGCATCCTTGGACATTTGGACATGATTAGAATAAATTGGAATTATGGATCCTTGGACATTTGGACATCAATAAATTGGATTTATGGATCCTTGGACTTCTGGACATCATTAGAATAAAATTGGATTTATGGATCCTTGGACATTTGGACATCATTAGAATAAATTGGGTTTATGGATCCTTGGACATTGGGAAATCATTAGAATAAATTGGATTTATGGACCCTTGGACATTTGGACATCATTGGAATTTATGGATCCTTGGACATTTGGACATCATTGCAATACATTGGATTTATGGATCCTTGGACATTTGGACATCATTAGAATAAATTGGAATTATGGATCCTTGTACATTTGGACATCATTGGAATACATTGGATTTATGGATCCTTGGACATTTGGACATCATTGGATTTATGGATCCTTGGACATTTGGACATCATTGGATTTATGGATCCTTGGACATAAACATCCGGATCATCTTCTATTTTCCGCCCATGCATAATAGCGCTTGATAGTTTTTTTCGGACAACCATCATACCACCGCATAGAAAATCGGTAGTTCGCATGCGCAACGACAACATTTTTCATTGTGTTTCGACTGTATTTCTTCGATCACAATAATCGGTTATAACATCCTGCTCATCAACAAAGAGAAAATCGGTCGATTATTTGATCAACTAAATTTTTGGGACGATATTCTTACCGTGTAGTCCTGGCTTAGGTATTGGGTTCATGGTGCCCAAGGAATTATCTTTGGAGGAGGGGGGGCATCATTATTTATTTGGCTTAGGAATGATGGAGTTTCGTCTAACGCTCACAGACGGCTGGTCCTCTTTAAGAACGCGTCCTCCTGTTTTTGCTCTCACCGAGGACTCTGGAAAACACGGCGTAGCGTGAGACGTCTCATCGAGGTCTCCACGCTGTCAGTGGGTTCAGCTGGGAGCTACGGCATGGAGTGTCAGATCCACTCATTAACAGCAGGTAGACAGACGACTGAGAGCCGCCGTGATGAAGGACGCACCGTCTCCATGGCAACAGCTATACGGTACCGCCGGACCTATAGAGGTAAGCATGGAGTGTGTAAAATCGGAAACGAGGAGTACGGCTCATCGCACAGCCATCAATACTGGAGGAGACTGACATGGATTTATAGGACGAGCGTCAGCAGACACAGATCTGGGTGAGACTGGATATTTAAAGGATAACTACACCCAAGAACAAATACGGAATATATTACATATTGCTTGTCCTTGGAGGTGGCGGCTGCCTTAGTTTTTATTTTCCAGCGTAAGAACATCACATGGGCAACACAGTGCCTTAATGGTTAGCACTTCTGCCTGGCAGTACTAGGGTCGTTGGTTTGAATCCCAACCACGGCACAACCTGCCTGGAGTTTGTATGTTCTCCCTGTGCAGGTTTCCTCTGGGTACTGCAGTTTCCTCCCACACTCCAAAGACATGCTGGTAGGTGAATTGGATCCTGTCTAAATTGGCCCTAGTATGTGTATGTATGAATGTGAGTTAGGGACCTTAGATTGTACGCCCCTTGAGGGTTAGGGACTGATGTGAATGTACAATATATATGTAAAGTGCAGCATAAATTGACGGCGCTATATAAGTACCTGAAATAAATAATTCTCAGAAGTACAGAAAGTACCTGTTGATCCTGCCAAAAATTCACCAGCCTTGTCATTTCCCGTGAGCTGCAGAAATAATATTTTCCTTTCTAGCTATCTTCTGTAAAAGATCAGCGATGGAAATGGAGGGATAATGACATAGTAGGGTGGATTTACTAAAGGAAAATAGACGGTGTACTTTGCAAGTGCAGCTGTACTCCTTTTCACCAGAGCTTAGTAAATATTGGAAAGTTCTGCTGATTTCCATCATCCAATCATGAGCAAGTAAAATGCTTTTTGAAAAAAAAAAACATTTCCTTGCGCTTAATTGGGTATCCATTACATATTGAAGGTTTCTTGCGTTACATTTCCTAAAGAAAATGGGTGCAAAGTACACAGTCTATTTGCGTTTAGTAAATCAACCCCAATATATCCTCTACACCCACGATATCAACAATTTCTACAAACCCTAAAATTAAAAGCAGCTGTGATAATATTTTATATATATATATATATATATATATATATATATATATATATATACACACACACACATACATACACACACACTAGTCATGCACGATATATTGTTATACTGAAAAGTAATTTCAATGCAAAATCGCATCCTATTGACTTAAATGCAAAATTGCATCCTATTGACTTCAATGCAAAATTGCATCCTATTGACTTCAATGAAAAATTGCCTCCCACTGACTTCAATGCAAGATCACCTCCCATTTACTTCAATGCAAAATCACCTCCCATTTACTTCAATGCAAAATCACCTCCCATTTACTTCAATGCAAAATCGCATCTCATTGACTTCATTGAAAAAATTGTATCCTATTGACTTTAATGCAAAAACACCCCCTATTGACTTAAATACAAAATTGCGTCCCATTGACTTCAAAGCAAAATTGTGTCCCATTGACTTCAAAGCAAAATCGAGTCCCACTGACCTCAAAGCAAAATCGTGCCCCATTGCTTTAAATGCAATATCACAATCCATTGACTTCAATGCAAAACCGAGTCCTGTTGACTTCAATGCAAAAATGTACCCTATTGCCTTCAATACAAAATCACGTCCAATTGACTTCAATGCAAAAACACCCCCTATTGACTTCAATGCAAGAATACCTCTCTCTCTCTCTCTATATATATATATATATATATATATATATATATATATATATATATATATAATTTTAATTTCTGTCCAATGTTTGGGTGTTACTTTCAATAAAAGTTATTTTACGTTACTGGATTGTATTTTTTACATTCATATTCATTTAAATCCATGTTATTAATTAAAAAGTTGAATATAATACAATTATATAAAAAAATATATTTAAAAAAACAGTCCATTTCGGTTCTGATTTCAGTCCAGAACTTTAATTTTGGTGCACCACTAATATATATATATACACACACATACACACATATACAATCAGTACTAAAGATCAAATATATTCTACAAATAATATACAACGCCTTTGATATTTTTAGTCCAGATACGGAGAGCAGCCTAGGGTGATAACCATGGCTCTGTCCACTGATACTCCCTCTCTCAGTGCCTGTTTTCCCACTAGAAGGATGGCACCATCTTTATTCAGGGCATCCAGGGTCACCATCTTTTTCCTGGTCACTGGGGGAGGGGCGACTGAGGATATGCTTCCTCGCTTTCTGCAGCTGACTGATGACATCATGTAAGACTATGCAAAGTCACTGGCACAATGCAGTCAGGCAAGTACTGTTCTCCTGGCAACTGCCAAACCCAGACACGTCCATTGGATTGCCAGACAGAGAAGTGTGATTGGTCACTCCAGAGAGCACGTCTCCCCTGCTCTAGAGTCCAGTGGCGGCGTGCTTTACACCACTGCATCCGACGCTTTGTATTGTACTTGGTGATGTAAGGCTTAGATGCAGCTGCTCGGCCATGGAAACCCATTCCATGAAGCTCTCTACGCACTGTTGTTGTGCTCATCTGAAGGCCACACCAAGTTTGGAGGTCTTTAGCTATTGATTCTGCAGACAGTTGGCGACTTCTGCGCACTGTGCGCTTCAGCATATGCTGACCCCGCTCTGTCATGTGACGTGGCCTACCACTTGGTGGCTGAGTTGCTGTTGTTCCCAGTCGCTTCCACTTTGTTATAATCCCACTAACAGTTGAGCGTGGAATATTTAGTAGCCAGGAAATGTCACGGATGGACTTATTGCACAGGTGGCCACCTATCACGGGACCACGCTTGGAGTCACTGAGCTCCTGAGAGCGACCCATTCTTTCACCAATGTTTGTAGAAGCCGTCTGCATGCCTAGGGGCTTCATTGTATACACCTGTGGCCATGGAGGGGATTGGACCACCTGAATCACATGATTTGGAGGGCGGGGCCAATACTTTTGGCAATTTAGTGTATATTTGATCTACTTTAACTCCTATGCAGCATCACAATGGTGGACTTTATTCTATACTACCATATACAGTTTGGCCAATGTTGCTGCGTTGTGCTTGGAGCGCGCTCAGTTGCGCGCCCTAAGACTGTGACCACGCGGTCACTGACAGCTCCTGAACCGGTTATGATAGGCTGTGACAGTCACTGTGACAGCCAATCAAACTGATCCCATGACCAGCAAGCCCATGCAATGCCCCCCAACGTTCCGATCTCTTAAAGGGCCAGCACTCAAGAAGGGCTTACATTGAACATGTTGAAAAAAAAGAAAAATACAAAAGAAAACATTCTCACATTCTGAAAAGGTAGACTGTCCATTACAAGGCTGTTCAACATGTAAATGCCGTGAAATGAGGCAGCAGGGAGGAAAGGGGGGGGGGGGGGTAATGTTGGCAAAAGATTCAATTACTTTATTACCCTTTATAAGCAGCAGACAGGCGGCCTCCATTAACATGCAGGAGATCCGTCCGAAACGGGATTCCTCCTCATCCAAATGGAAGAAAACATACGAGAATACAAATAAAGCCGAATCAGTTATCTAGCCGGTATCACCGCAGTCTTTATTACTCTTCTGGATGCTCATCCACCATGGAGCGGGGGTGGGGGGGGGGGGAGTTAAGCGTCGTGCATGCCGATCCATTCCATTAGATGCTATGGAATTCGATTAAATGAATCGTCTTAAATCAAATGCCTTCAATCATGACCTGCCACTGATGCTCAAAAAAAAAGGCATTAAATACAGGTTGATGCTGAAGCATGGCACGTTCGATGAATCTTCCTCTTTAACCTCGACATGAGGGACTTCACTGGTCAGCATGCTCACTGATCAATAAAAATTGTTCCAAAAAAAGCCAAAAAGATGGGAATCTGTAGCTGCAATCACTAACTGAATGGCATTTAGTTTGCTAAAGCACTGTGTATTATAAACAATTGCTTGTGGTGCTGCTGATCTCCTGCAACCTCTTTAAAGCCACTTCCGGTCTACGTGCACTTGATGGCTGCATGCCATTTCTCAGGGGGAGTTTCCTGATGGTGACAACAGTTGACCGTGCCTGTGTAATGTATGTTGAAATGGCCAATCGTAGTCTCCATTGGAAGCCTGTGTAACAGGGTGACAACAGAAGAGCACAACTGGGAGAAAGGGATAGAGTTGTCACCAGGGGCAGACTGACAACTCATGGGGCCCCCGGCCAATAGGGGATAATGGGGCCCCTGTGTCCTTGCCCAAACTCAAAAGGTACCAGGAGCATCTCATGGGGCCCCCTACTGACCCCGGGCCCTCGGGCAGTGCCTGAGTTTCCAAATGGTCAGTCCGCCCCTGGTTGTCACCATATAACAGGAAGTGCCTGAACAAAGACTTTCACTGGGCAGATATTTTGTGAGTACTGGAGGTCCAAGGAATCCTGGAATTTTTTTCAGATGCAGTAGGGTTTTGTAAGTACTGGGGGCCCTAGGAATCCTTGTTATCCTGAAAGACCCATAAAGGATCCTATGAGTACTGGAGGCTCTAGGAACCCTGGAGGACCCGGCAGGGATCCTGTGAGTACTGGAGATCCTGGAAATCCTGGAGGAACTGGCAGGAATCCTGTCAATACTGGAGGTCCTAGATATCTTGGAAGACCCAGCAGGAGTCGTGTGAGTACTGGAAATCCTAGGAATTCTGTCAATCCTGGAAGATTTGGCAAAAATCCTTTTAGGACTGCAGGCCATAGAAAACCTGGAAAACCCAGCAGATACCCTGTGAGTACTGGAGGTCGTAAGAATCCTGGAAACCCTGGAAGACCTGTTAGGTATGCTGTGAGTACTGGAGGCCCTTGAAATCCTTTAAGACTCAGTAGGGATTCTGTAAATACTAGCAGTCCTAGGAATCCTTGATATTCTGAAAGACCCAGAAAAGATCCTATGAGTACTGGAGGCCCTAGAAATTTTGGAAGACCCAGCAGATATCCTGTACATACAAGAGGTCCTAGGAGTCCTAGAAATCCTGGAAGAACCAGCAGGGATCCTGTGAGTACTGAAGGCCCTAGAAATCCTTTAAGATCCAGCAGGGATTCTTTATGTACTGGGGATACCAGGAATCCTTGATATCCTGAAAGACCCAGAAAAGATCCTATGAGTACTGGAGGCCCTAGAAATTCTGGAAGACCCAGCAGATATCCTGTGAGTACAAGAGGTCCTAGGAGTCCTGGAAATCCTGGAAGAACCAGCAGGGATCCTGTGAGTACTGGAGGCCCTAGAAATCCTTTAAGATCCAGCAGGGATTCTTTATGTACTGGGGGCACTAGGAATCCTTGATATCCTGAAAGACCCACAAAGGATCCTATGAGTACTGGAGGCCTTAGAAATCCTGGAAGACCCAGCAGATATCCTGTGAGTACAAGAGGTCCTAGGAGTCCTGGAAATCCTGGAAGAACCATTGTAATGGCAACTTTGGGAATTCCAGGAAAACTCCAAACCTGAATTTAAGGAAAACAAACTTTTTATTTACCAGCTGGTTGACCTAGTCAGACTCGTGTCTGCAAGCTAAGTGCCTTGAAACGCATCTTACATGGTGTACATATCAACAATTACGTCTCAAAGCATATATTTCCTCTTTACTTTATATACATTTAAAATACATTCTGAGCGGTTCAAGATATAGCCTTTGCGGTTTCACATTTAGATAAAATATCACCAACAGAAAGTTAGGAAATGAGACGGAGGAAGTGAGCTGATGACCTGGTTCTGCAAACAGATGCTTTTAGAAATGTTAACGCTTAAAGAGGAACTCTTTAACTGCAATATTTGGGTGCTGCCACACCATCAGGGATCCTGTGAGTACCGGAGGCCCTAGAAATCCTTTAAGACCCAGCACAGATTCTGTAAGTACTGAGGCCCCTAGGAATTATTGATATCCTGAAAGACTCAGAAAGGAGTCTTTGAGTAACGGGACCCTAGAAATCCTGGAAATCCTTTAAGACTCAGCAGGGTTTCTGTACATACTGGGGGCCCTAGGAATCCTTGATATCATGAAAGATTCAGAAAGGATTCTATGAGTACTGGAGGTCCAAGGAATCCTGGAAGACCTGGCAGGCATCCTTCGAGGCATCTGTAATACAACCAGGGGCGGACTGACAACTCATGGGGCACCCGGGCAATAGCGGATCATGGGGCCCCTGTGTCCTTGTCCAAACTCAAAAAAGCCTATGAAAAAGGTACCAGGGGCATCTCATGGGGCCCCCTACTGACCCCGGGCCCTTGGGCAGTGCCCGAGTTTCCAAAATGGTCAGTCCGCCCCTGAATACAACATTACTGGACTATATATACATTTATCTGTGTTTTTGGACTATGTTGAGAACACTGAAACTTGGAGATAACGAATGCACAGCTCAATGTTTCCTTATGATGTTGCAGAATATCTGAAAGCTATAAAACTAGAGAAAATAAAATGGAAACAAACAAAAAAGCTACGCAAACCGCTCGGCACAAAATCCTCCCCATGTGAGCAAAGCCAAAGATACATGCAACTAAATAAATAAATACAAAGGGAAAAAATACAATAATAATGCATCATTGACTTTTATTATAAACAGAGGGAATATATCCCAAAATATCTTGGCTTGGTTTTCCTGAGCCTTTGCTCTGATTCCCACAGGTCTAATAGATGTAATTAGGTTACAGAGGCAGAGAATGGGAGAGGAGCCGGGCGAGGAGAGTGAAGAGCGTTCTTTGAAGGAGTTCTAGTGACCTCAGGAGGCCAGAGGATAGACATGAATCTTCTTTACCCTGCGCCTTCCCCGCTCACAGCTCTCATGCAGATTAAAAGATCATTGGATGCACGGGAAGGGAGAGGGCTCGCTAATAAAATGTCAGGGGACATTCGGCATGGGGAAGACGTTCCAAAAAAAAAATCAGGAGCTTGTAGATGGGCTGGGTCATCGCTCCCCGATTAACGCTGCCGAGGAATAATCGCAATAAGATTGGAGATATCGCATGGCCCCCACCCTCATGATATTGAACACTGAAGATGTATCCATGGTCCTCTCCAGAGAGGCGGATTTTAGATCACAAACATAAATTGCCTGGCAGGGTGGAGAGAAGGAGGGCTTCGCTTTACAGCTGACAAGACTTCTACCGCCGAAAATATCAAAAAAGCATTATTGTTCTATCGAAACGGCAGGAGGAACGCGGCTGTGCCAGTCCTGAAATTATTACTGCCGTCTGTGTTCACTTGTAACTAAGACTGGTTTATACATGGAAAAATAAGTATAATACCATGATTGATAGATAGATAGATGATAGATAGATAGATAGATAGATAGATAGATAGATAGATAGATATTGATAAGGATTGATTGACAGTGAGATAAATAAACAATAGATATTGATTGATTGATTGTATGGCAGCGATAGATAGATATTGATTGACAGAGAGCAAGAAAGACAGATAGATAGATAGATAGATAGATATTGATAAGGATTGATTGACAGTGAGATAAATAAACAATAGATATTGATTGATTGTATGGCAGCGATAGATAGATATTGATTGAAAGAGAGCAAGAAAGACAGACTGATGATAGATAGATAGATAGATAGATAGATAGATAGATAAAAGATTGATTGACAGTGAGATAAATAGGTAGACAATAGATAAAGATTGATTGGCAGAGATAGATAGATAGATAGATAGATAGATAGATAGATAGATAGGATAAAGATTGATTGACAGTGAAATAGATAGACGATAGATAAAAATTGATTGATTGATTGACAGAGATAGACAGATAATTATTATTATAATACAGGATTTATATGGCGCTAACAGTTTGCGGAGCGCTTTACAATATAAAGGGAGAGAATACAGCAACAATACAGTTCAATACAAGAGGGATAGGAGGGCCCTGATCCTGGGAGCTTACAATCTAGGAGAAGATAGATAGATAAATAATGATTGACAGAAATCAAGATAGATAGATATTGATTGATTGACAGAAAGCAAGATAGATAGATAGATAGATAGATAGATAGATAGATAGATAGATAGATAGACCGAGGTTGATAAGGATTGATTGACAGTGAGATAAATAGACAATGGATAGTGATTGATTGATTGATTGATTGATTGATTGGCAGAGATAGACAGATATTGACTGACAGAGAGCAAGAAAGACAGACTGATAGCTGGATAGATAGATAGGACAGATAAAGATTGATTGACAGTGAGATAAATAGGTAGACAATAGATAAAGATTGATTGGTTGATTGGCAGAGATAGATAGATAGATAGATAGATAGATAGATAGATAGATAGATAGATAGATAGATAGATAGATGGATGTTGATTGGCAGAGAGCGAGATTTGGCCAGCCTGAAAAAATTAAGAATTTAGAGGAATCTGGTTATTATTGTGCCATGTGATATACGGCCCCCCGTTGATATGGGCCCCACCCAATCATCTTGAGGCTTCCCCTGTCCAGTAGGCCTGTGGACTGCCCCCGCGGCGCTCCTCTTGGCGTATGTGTGCGCCGTACTTGTCCCCTGTCCCAAACACACTGGTAGAAGCTCTCTCTTTCTGGAATTCCCTGGGATTTAGTTGGCAGCTCTGTATTGTTCTGACGCTTTGGTGCTTTCTGCTTCTAAACAGATTATCCATTTGTAGAGTAAAACTGCCGCTGCCGCGGAACGCGTACCCTTGTTAATGATATCATAGCTGTGCTGTTTAATCACACACTTCTCAGGCAAAGCTCCCAAATCATTCTCTAAACAGCCCAGCCACATCTGGCTTTTCCAGGTATCGGAAATGAAACGTTTATTAATTACACATTTCGCTTTGCATAACGGCACTCAGGTGAGGCGTAAAGACGCCATTGTGCTGAAAACGAGAGGGCCGCAATTTCACTTTCCCCATTCTTTGCGTCTCTTTAGTATATTTGTATTTAATTTGAGGATTTTGTGGAATGTTTAAGGCTACCCAGCCAATGTGCTGGAGAAGTAAGCACAGAACAGGTGACCCTACAGAAAGGTTTAAAAAGTCAATTCTGCCCACACCTGATGGGTTACATGGCATATCGTGGGAGGCAACAGAGCTTGCAATTCTGCACACCCTGTGCCATTGCCCTGCCCCTGACTGTTCCTCAATATCGCCACCTTCTGGAGAGAAAAGCTCCACCTTTTATCATTGATAAGCCATCCTTTAGCTCCAGTCCAGTGACTTTGCCTAAGCTCTAGACATTTAATTTCAAATCGAAATTCAGCCAAATTGTTTGTTATTTGATGTATCCAAATTTCCAAATTACAGTAGTAACGAATCCAAAATAAAGAAACGAAATTCAGAAGAAATTCAAATTCGAAAACGAAAAGAATAGCATGAAACATAAAAGAATAAAATAGAAAAAAAAATAGAATACAAAAAACAATAGACTAGAAAATATAGAAAGAATAGAATGGTCTTCTAAAATTCAAATTTTGAATAGAATAAATTCAAATTTGAACAGAATAGATTAGAATAGAATAGAAAAGAATACAATAGAATAGATGCATACATTATTTGGAATACTGATCGTCCCATGAAAAATATATTTTTATGCCAAGCCTGAGTTACTAGACAGACATTCCCTTATTCTCCCCTACCAAAATCTCTTGGTTAGGAAGCCATAGGATATACAGTAGGTTCAAATGACTACCCTCATTGCCACCAGGAAACGTCAATGATTTTCATCCCCTAATTCAGGCTTTCTAGTAGACTCCATCCTGATTCAATTACTAAACGTTTGTCCACGTCCTAAAGAAGGGGAGACCTTCCTTTGAATTGTGTTGGCTAGATCTTATGATATTTTATTTAACAAATATTTTAAACAAATTATCAAGTGAGATGAACGTTTGTACTGGATGGTCCTAACCCAACACATCTCAGAATTGATTGGCTGATGATCGGCTCGAGAGTTAGCCGATTACAAATTGTTTGTTCAAGCCCTGAAGTAGGGAGAGGCCTTGCTCCAAATCATGTGGACTATTATCTTATGTTTGTGATGAATAAATATTTTCAACAAATTACCAAGCGAAATAAATGTTTGTATTGGGTGCTCTTAATAGGCTAATGAATGGAGACAGCCACCTTGGACCAGGTCCACACACCATACTTCCACCATGAGTTTGCCTCCATAAAGGAGAACTAGGTTGAATTAGAGGGACCTGTGTCTTTTTTCAGAAGACATCCAAAAAACTGAGGACTAATAGAATGGGGTAGGATTATAGAGCATGTGCGTGTCCTGAAACGCTTGCCAGTATTTAGTTGGTCACCTAAAGATATGCGCCTATAACCCATGGTGAAAGTATGGTGTGTGGACCTGGTTCTGGTCTTAGGTGGCTACTTCCGATCATCAGTCTCTTGATTTCAGGATTCATGGTGCAAGTATGGTGTGTGGATCAGGTTCTGGTCTTAGGTGGCTACCTCCAATCATCAGGCTATCAATTCCGTGATTCATGGTGGAAGTATGGAGTGTAGACCTGGTTTTGGTCTTAGGTGGCTACCTTCAATGATAAGCCTATCAATTGCGGGATTTATGGTTTAACGATGGTGTGTAGACCTGGTTCTGGTGTAAAGTGGCTACCTCCAATCATCAGGCTATCAATTCCGTGATTCATGGTGGAAGTATGGAGTGTAGACCTGGTTTTGGTCTTAGGTGGCTACCTTCAATGATAAGCCTATCAATTGCGGGATTTATGGTTTAACTATGGTGTGTAGACCTGGTTCTGGTGTAAAGTGGCTACCTCCAATCATCAGCCTATCAATATTGGGATTCATTGTGGAAATATGATTTGTGGATCTGGTTCTGGTCTTAGGCGGCTACCTCCAATCATCAGCCTATCAATATCAGAATTAATTGTGAAAATATAATTTGTGGACCTGGTTCCGGTCTTAGGTGGTCACCTCCAATCAACAGCCATGGATTGCCTGTGTCCTGTACTGTACAATTAAGATAACTAATTTCTATGTCCATTGGCACAGCATCTGACACTCCGAAACCTACATCCGTGCTGAAAGCTAGAATCATTTATTAGCTATTACTTGTTGGGGAAGGGGATTTCAGGAATTGGCTCAAGGATGATCATCATTAACTGGAAAAAAGATTAACACCGATCAGTCTTCAATAGTCACAGCCCAGCAAACACCCCTCCATAATGAAGGTCTTAAATTACCGATGGAGAAAAAAAGTCCATGCTTCTTGAATATTGGTAATAAGAGAAGGTTGACTGAAGGAGCTTGGAGACAATATATTGTATTTCTCTTTGATTGCTGCCAATATCTATTGAGGCCAAGTAATTAAATAAGTGTAATGTTTTAGGTCGTTACTTTGTATATTCAATGTAGCCGGGGAAAAAAGAAAACAGATTAGTATAATAAGTAGCGGTTGACAACAAGAACACCTCCAGCAAACATTAACTGACATGTGAGTCTCGTGCCTTTCAGGCCGATGGTTAAACCTGCGGATCAGTAAATGTCCCCTATATTGGTGTTATCAAGTGACAGGCGCATATTGTTGAAAATTGATCCTAATTTAATTAAAGTGGTTCATTCAGTAACTTTTCAAGCCAACGTGAAGAAATTCCAAATGTCACTGTATACAGAAAAAGTATAATTTTTTTCAAGAAAGCTCTACTTTTAATACTAAAAAGCCATCAATTAAAGTGGAACTCCACTCAAAAAGTGAAGTCCACCTCGTGAGCCCCCTCCCTCAGACCTGGTTATGTTACGGGGGGGGGGATTGAACATCAATTTTTAATTGGTACCTGCTCCCACATCCGCAATCACCTAGGTGAGGATGGCGTCTCTTGCCTTACCCCCTCACACGTCCCAGTAGGCTGCAGGACTAGAAAACACTAACCAAGCTTGCGCATGAGCACTTGGGAGGGGGGTGGCTGTGGCTTCCTGAGACTCCCATAACCAAGATGGTGGCACCGAAGATCCTCTGCAGAAAGAAGACCCAGATGTGGGAGACAGCACTTGGCTCCAGGCGTTGCTAAGAATCTCATTTTTTAAGTCAGCAGCTACAATATTTGCAGCTGCCAACTTACATAGTTACTCTTGCTGAAAAAAGACAAAAGTCCATTCAGTTCAGCCATAAAAAAAAAGTTATAATCCTACACCCACAGTTGATCCAGAAGAATAAAAAAAACCTAGCAAAGCATGATCCAATTTGCTCCTGCAGGGGAAAAAATTCCTTCCTGATCCCCCGAGAGGCAATTGGATATTCCCTGGATCAACTTTCCTTATAAATGTTATATCCAGTTATATTCTGTGTATCCAAGAAAGAATCCAGGACTTTCCTACAGCAATCCACTGAGCTGGCCAGAACCAACTCTTGAGGGAGTCTATTCCACATTTTCACAACTCTCACTGTGAAGAAACCTTTCCGTGTTTGGAGATTAAATCTCTTTTTCTCCAGGCGTAAAGAGCGCCCCCTTGTCCTCTGTGATGACCTCAGGGGGAATAACTCTACACCGAGTTCACTATATGAACCACTGATGTATTTATACATGGAGATCATACCCCCCCTTATGTATTATACATGGAGATCATATCCCCCTTATGTATTATACATGGTGATCATATCCCCCCTTATGTATTATACATGGAGATCATATCCCCCTTATGTATTATACATGGAGATCATATCCCCCCTTATGTATTATACATGGAGATCATATCCCCCTTATGTATTATACATGGAGATCATATCCCCCCTTATGTATTATACATGGTGATCATATCCCCCTTATGTATTATACATGAAGATCATATCCCCCCTTATGTATTATACATGGAGATCATATCCCCCCTTATGTATTATACTTGGAGATCATATCCCCCCTTATGTATTATACATGGAGATCATATCCCCCCTTATGTATTATACATGGTGATCATATCCCCCCTTATGTATTATACATGGAGATCATATCCCCCTTATGTATTATACATGGAGATCATATCCCCCCTTATGTATTATACATGGAGATCATATCCCCCCTTATGTATTATACATGGAGATCATATCCCCCTTATGTATTATACATGGAGATCATATCCCCCCCTTATGTATTATACATGGTGATCATATCCCCCTTATGTATTATACATGGAGATCATATCCCCCCTTATGTATTATACATGGAGATCATATCCCCCCTTATGTATTATACATGGTGATCATATCCCCCCCTTATGTATTATACATGGTGATCATATCCCCCCCTTATGTATTATACATGGAGATCATATCCCCCTTATGTATTATACATGGAGATCATATCCCCCCCTTATGTATTATACATGGTGATCATATCCCCCTTATGTATTATACATGGAGATCATATCCCCCCTTATGTATTATACATGGAGATCATATCCCCCCTTATGTATTATACATGGTGATCATATCCCCCCTTATGTATTATACATGGTGATCATATCCCCCCTTATGTATTATACATGGAGATCATATCCCCCCTTATGTATTATACATGGAGATCATATCCCCCCTTACTCTCCTCTTCTTAAGAAAGAATAAATTCAGTTCCTCTAATCTTTCCTCATAGCTGAGCTCCTCCATGCCTCTTATCAGTTTGGTTGCCCTTCTCTGTACTTTCTCCAGTTCCCCAATGTTCTTTTTGTGAATTGGTGCCCAAAACTGAACTGCATATTCCAGATGAGGTATTACTAATGACTTGTACCTTGGGGGGGAGGGGGAATGATATCTCTCTCTCTGGAGTCTATACCTCTTTAATACAAGAGAGGATTTTGCTCGCTTTAGAACCCGCAGCTTATTAAGCTTGTGACCTACCAGAACTCCCATCCTTCTCCACCATTGATTCCCCCAGTTGTACCCCCCTAGTATGTATGATGTATGCATATTCTTAGCCCCCAATTGCAGAACCTTACATTTATCAACATTGAACCTCATTTGCCAGATAGTAGCCACATTACACAGAGCATTGAGGTCGGCTTGTAAATTGAAGACATCCTGTAAGGACGTTATTCCCCGGCACAGCTTGGTGTCATCTGCAAAGACTGAAATGGGATTTATAATCCCCGACCCTATATTGTTTATAAATATATTAAAAAGTAAGATTCCCAACACTGAACCTTTAAGTCCATTCATTGGTTTTGCCCAGACTGAGATGGATGTCATCAGTCTGCTGCCAGAAGGAGGAAACATTTCCTCAATCTCCTTTGCCCAATGTTCAGACTGCAGCATTGTAAATTTGTTGTAAGTCACAAGGTGAGGGGCTGCTGCAAAGGCTGATCTGTGTCAGACATTTGTGAACACAGCCAAGAACTGCACAGGCACCAGGATTTTTTTTATGTTTGTGCCAATACGCTAATAAAATTGCTTGAGATAAAGCTGCAAAGAATACAAGACTGCACTGGATTTCTGGTGGGATTAACAGTTTTTTATGGAAGTCTTCAGACAGATATAGCAAACCATTTTCAATTATATAAAAACATTTTTTAAAAATTAAAAACGGAAGGGAGCACATATGAGATGTTTATTATTAGTGATTACATACAGTTTAACTAATGCTGCACCATTTCCCCCAAAAATGTGGCAAAAAAATGAGCTCACCTTGGGGGGTGTCTACTTTCCACAAAGGAGCCATTTGAGGGTGTTTGTACTGTCCTTGCTTTTTTACTTGAAACATTTGACATTTGAAAGGGAATTTTTTTTTCAATAATTAATTTTCTTTATGTAATAAAAAACAGAAAAGTGGTTAAATACCACCAAAAGAGAGTTCTGTCTCAAAAAGTATTTAAAATGATTTTGGGTTCAGTATTGCTTTGGTGGGTAGTTGTCAGTCAAACTATCACAGAACTGAAAGCTGAATTTTACTGGTTGTGTTGCATTTGATATTTGTCTGTTTTATGATTTTTCCTCTCAGAATTACTTGAAAAGATCTGTTTGTTCGTTTCTTAGAAAGAGAAATCAGATTACGGTTGAATGTTTGAGTGGATTTCTCAAATAAATGCCTTGGTAACAATTACACAAGCTGTCCAACAGCAATGACAACTGAGATCCCATTATTGGAAGCTGGGCTTTTCTATTGTTCTACATTTAATTATGTAACTGAAATCAACAAGTCAAAGTAATCAATAATTAACAATAGCTTGACCTTCTGACATGCACTGTATTGCTAAAATTATTGGGCCTCCTGCCTTTCCACACACATGAACTTTAATGGCCCCCCAGTCTTAGTCCGTAGGGTTCAATATTGAGTTGGCCCCGCCCTTTGCAGCTATAACAGCTTCAACTCTTCTGGGAAGGCCGTCCACAAGGTTTAGGAGGGTGTCTATGGGAAGGTTGGACCATTCTTCCAGAAGCACATTTGTCAGGTGTGGCACTGATGTCGGGGGAGGAGGCCTGGCTCACAGTCTCCGCTCTAATTCATCCCAAAGGTGTTCTATGGGGTTGAGGTCAGGACTCTGTGCAGGCCAGTCAAGTTCCTCCACCCCAAACTGGCTCCTCCATGTCTTTATGGACCTTGCTTTGTGCACTGGTGGGCAGTCATGTTGGAACAGAAAGGGGCCATCCCCAAACTCTTCCCACAAAGTTGGGAGCATGAAATTGTCCAAAATGTCTTGGTATGCTGATGCCTTAAGAGTTCCCTTCACTGGAACTAGGGGGCCAAGCCCAACCCCTGAAAAACAACCCCACACCATAATCCCCCCTCCACCAAACATTACACTTGGCACAATGCAGTCAGGCAAGTACCGTTCTCCTGGCAACCGCCAAACCTAAACACGTCCATCAGATTGCCAAGCAGAGAAGTGTGATTGGTCACTTTACAGAACGTTTCCACTGCTCTAGAGTCCAGTGGCGGCGTGCTTTACACCACGGCATCTGACGCTTTGCATTGCACTTGGTGATGTAAGGTTTGGGTGCAGCTGCTCGGCCATGGAAACCCATTCCATGAAGCTCTCTACGCACTGTTGTTGTGCTCATCTGAAGGCCACACCAAGTTTGGAGGTCTTTAGCTATTGACTCTGCAGACAGTTGGTGACTTCTGCGCACTGTGCGCTTCAGCATGCGCTGACCCCGCTCTGTCATGTGATGTGGCCTACCACTTGGTGGCTGAGTTGCTGTTGTTCCCAGTTGCTTCCACTTTGTTATAATCCCACTAACAGTTGAGCGTGGAATATTTAGTAGCCAGGAAATGTCACGGATGGACTTATTGCACAGGTGGCCACCTATCACGGGACCACGCTTGGAGTCACTGAGCTCCTGAGAGCGACCCATTCTTTCACCAATGTTTGTAGAAGCAGTCTGCATGCCTAGGTGATGATTTTATACATCTGTGGCCATGGAGGGGATTGGAACATCTGAATCACATGATTTGGAGGCCTGGCCCAATACTTTTGGCAATATAGTTTATATGACCTAAGGCAAAAGAAAAAAGAGAGAAAAGAAAAAAAGAGAAAGGAAAAGAAAAAAAGAGAGAAAAGAAAAAAAAGAATAGAGAAAAGGAAAAAGAAAAGAGAAATGGGAAAAGAGAAAAGGGAAAAGGGAAAAGGAAAGAAAAAAAAACAAAAAGAAAAGAAAAGAGAAAAGAGAAAAGAAAAGGAAAAAGAAAAGGAAAAGGAAAAAGAAAAAGGAAAAAGAAAAGAAAAGGAAAAAGAAAAGAAAAAGGAAAAAGAAAAAGGAAAAAGAAAAAGGAAAAAGAAAAGAAAAAGAAAAAGAAAAGAAAAGAAAAGGAAAAAGAAAAGAAAAGAAAAGGAAAAAGAAAAGAAAAGAAAAGGAAAAAGAAAAGAAAAGGAAAAAAAGAAAAAAAAATAAAAGAAAAGGAAAAATAAAATAAAAGGAATAAAAGAAAAGAAAAGGAAAAATAAAAGAAAAGAGGAAAGAATAGAAAATAAAAACACAAAAATAAAAGAAAAAAAAAAAAAGAAGAAAGAAAAAAAAGAAAAAAGAATAAAAAAGAACCACCCCCCAAAAAATTTACTTATATACAGAAAACCAATCTCTCCGATGGTGTTGGGTAAAAAAAAAAAGAAAACAGAAAAAACATATGCCAACAAAAGCGAGGTGCCACAGCAAGCTGAGTTTACACCTTTAAAACTGAAACACAAATATAATTTATCCGGTTAGCTACAGCAAGAAAAAAAAAAAAGATAATGATTCAGCTGACACCCGAAAGTGTTCTAGATGTTCCGGGTTTGAATGGCGCCTTGAGCTAATCAGTCTACTTTCTTGATCTTAACGACTTCCCATCGCTGAAACTTTTTTTTTTTTTTCCGCCGCGGGGTCAAGATGGAAGGCGTGCGGGAAAAAATGGCTATTTTCAAATTCCTTATTCCGTGTGAGTCCTGAACTTCTTTTCATTAAACAAGCGCAAAACGTATCATTCTCAATAAGAAAGCGAGGATAGATCAAGAAGACTGGATGTATCCATATTTCATGCTAATTAGTCTCCGCACACGTAATGTCTCTCCCCAACGTATCCCATACATGTGTCAATGTCCGCGCGCCAGCTCATTAAGCCCTCTGTAGTTCATTTGAGCCCTGATTTTTTTTTTTTTTTTTTCTCGGTCTGAATTAGACATTTTAGGCCATTCTCGTTCTTGATGGATAGGGGAAAAAAAAAAAAAAAAAACACGTCTGTAAAACCATCATCGCTTAATGCATTTGCAATAACGCGTCCAGGCAGTGGATATGTGTACGGCGTTCCCTTTTACCAACAAGGTTAGGGAGGCAGAGGGTGTCCTTGTTGCTTTGATAAGCCGTGTGGGTAATATGCCCTACATCTGACAAGGGATGAGAAGTAGCTAGCCTAATTCTTTTTAATGGGGGCCTCAGAGACCATCTTTGTGGAGGAAGAAGCTGCAGCCTGCTGTTGCGGGGAACCTTTTTTTTTTTTTTTTTTTCCCTGCAAAGCCAGAACCTCGGCGCTCATCACTCTTCCTCGTAAATTAAATAAGAGGGTAGGTGCCTTCGGAGAGGCGATGCACTCAATCCACGTCTTCATAAACGGAGCAGAAGAGAGAGACGTTTTCCGATGCTGAAGGCCCAAGGACAAAAACAGGAGGCGGCGGTAGCAGGAAGTTAATACTCCGTTGATAGACTGGTGCCGAATTAAAACTTCTGTAGGCCCTAAGAGGAGTTCGATGCTAATGGCCACCTACTCAACGCATTAAAGCTCAAGAAAAGAAAATTTACCCTTGCAGTTGGCTGCCCACATTCCCCCCCACTGCAAGGGTTAGCTGCTCATTGAAGGAGAAGTATAACCAAAGCTGCTTTGGATCACAGGAGCGCAGTTTGTTCTGCAGGACTGTGACCCCTTTTCAGCCGATAGCGGGCTAAAGATGGTGTCACCCGCAGGGGTGGACTGACAACTCATGGGGCCCCCGGGCAATAGGAGATCATGGGGCTCCTGTGCCCTTGCCCAAACTCATGGGGCCCCCTACTGACCCCCGGTTCCCTGCCTTAAACTGGAGTGTCCCTAAATCAGTGTTTCTCAACTCCAGTCCTCATGGACCCCCCAACAGGTCATGTTTTCAGGATTTCCATTATTTTGCACAGGTGATTTGATCAGTTTCACTGCCTTAGTAATTACCACAGCTGTTTCATCTGAGGGAAATCCTGAAAACATGACCTGTTGGGGGTCCATGAGGACTGGAGTTGAGAAACACTGCCCTAAATTAACTTTAGTGCTTGTAGCTAGCCAGCCTGAGCTTAGTTATTGTTATCTGTGTTCAGGGCCAGGACAAGGGGTGGGCGGAAGGGGCGGCTGCCCTGGGCAAAATGGTGTGTTGTAGGGATGGGGGAGCCTTCCTTCTGTTACAAGGCTGACGGGCAGGGGCGGACTGACAACTCATGGGGCCCCCGGGCAATAGGGGATCATGGGGCCCCTGTGTCCTTGCCCACACTCAAAAAAGCCTATAAAAAAGGTACCAGGGGCATTTCATGGGGCCCCCTACTGACCTCGGGCAGTGCCCGAGTGCTCGAATGGTCAGTCCGCCCCTGCTGACAGGAGTAGTGACAGTGGAAGTGATTTTGACAAGTGAGCGGAAGATAGAAGAAGGCGCAGATTCCGCTGGACAGATTGGGGTAGGGAGTTCCAGAGAATGGGAGAGGCTCTGGAGAAGTCTTGGAGTTGAGCATAAGAGCAGGTGATGAAAGAGCTAGAGAGCAAAAGGTCTTGCGAGGAGCAGGGGCGGACTGACCATTTTGAAACTCGGGCACTGCCCGAGGGCCCAGGGTCAGTAGGGGGCCCCCTGAGATGCCCCTGGTACCTTTATCATAGGCTTTTTTGAGTTTGGTCAAGGACACAGGGGCCCCATGATCCTCTATTGCCCGGGGCCCCATGAGTTGTCAGTCTGCCCCTGGCAAGGAGCTAATAGGTGATGTTAGATGAGGTTGGTAATGTAGTTCAGGGCAGAGTTTTGAATGACTTTGTACATTATTATTTTGAATTTTATTTGTTGGAGCAGTTGGTAAAATAGAGTCTGGAACAGGGGCGGACTGACAACTCATGGGGCCCCCTGGCAATAGGGGATCATGGGGCCCCTGTGTCCTTGCCCAAACTCAAAAAAACCTATGAAAAAGGTACCAGGGGCATCTCATGGGGCCCCCTGCTGACCCCCGGGCCCTCGGGCAGTGCCCGAGTTTCCAAATGGTCAGTCCGCTTCTGGTCTGGAATAAGCATTCATGACAGACTGAAGAGCAGATATCTTGATAACATAACGAAAGAATCCAGAATTAATTTAGCTCCATTTGTTCTTTCGGATATCATCCAATTAGCCCATTCCATTTCCCTTTGTGACGAATGAACATAACGAATGAATCTGAAATTAATTTTGTTCCATTCGTTTTTGGGGTATTGTCCACTTGGCTCATTCCATTTCTCACTGTGGGTTGGACTAGCCGAATCCGAATAGTGCCCGAGTTTCCAAATGGTCAGTCCGCCCCTGGTCACCCGTATGGTCGGTATCCATCCAGATGAAGAATGACAGTGCATTGTGAATGGCCAAAGCAATTCACCTGACCACATGGCCAATGGCAGAGCATGATGATGTCACAAGGGGGCGGTATTCATCCAGATACTTGGACCAGAAGTTGGCTCAGCCTCTCAGCAAGCTTCTGAGAGCCTGAGCCAGCCCCTTCCGCCCCTTTCACAGTCTGGTGAGCGCTGGACTGACAGCCACCAGCTCTCCGCTCACTAAATGAAGAACTGAGCGATCAGTGGTCTTTGATTGCTCAGTTCTCAGTCTTAGAGCCAGCGGAGGACAGATGCAGCATCGGATCAATGTTACATCCACCAGTCAGTGGTCGGCAAGCCGCGGCTCGCGAGCCACATGCGGCTCTTTACAAACTTACAAAAGCTCTTCTGTGTGCCGGGCTCCAGCTCCCCTCCCTCCTCTCGGGCGGCCGCTCCCCTCCCTCCTCTCGGGCGGCCGCCCCCCTCCCTCCTCTCGGGCGGCCACCCCAAAAGTCAGGACTCTGCAGCTGTCAGGATGTAGGCGGGGCAGCCAGGATGTAGGCGGGGCAGCGTGACGAACTCCTCTCCTCTCACAGTCCGCCCTGAAGGCCAGAATGGCGCGGGAACACGGCGAGAGGAACGCGCGGAGCAAAGGTAAGTGAATTGACACAATATGGGGAATGAATTACTATAGGGGGGATGAATTACTATAGGGGGGATGAATTACTATGGGGGGATGAATTACTATATGGGGGATGAATTACTATGGGGGATGAATTACTATGGGGGATGAATTACTATATGGGGATGAATTACTATATGGGGATGAATTACTATATGGGGATGAATTACTATAGGGGGGATGAATTACTATGGGGGATGAATTACTATAGGGGGATGAATTACTATATGGGGGATGAATTACTATGGGGGATGAATTACTATATGGGGGATGAATTACTATATGGGGGATGAATTACTATATGGGGATGTATTTTCAGTTTTAAAAATGTGGCTCTCAAAATACATTTCAATCGTGATTTTGGCAAGATTTGGCTCAGTTGAAAAAAAAGGTTGCCCACCACTGCTATGGGGGATGAATTACTATATGGGGGATGAATTACTATGGGGGATGAATTACTATATGGGGGATGAATTACTATGGGGGATGAATTACTATGGGGGATGAATTACTATATGGGGGATGAATTACTATATGGGGGATGAATTACTATATGGGGGATGAATTACTATATGGGGGATGAATTACTATGGGGGATGAATTACTATATGGGGGGATGAATTACTATGGGGGATGAATTACTATATGGGGGATGTATTTTCAGTTTTAAAAATGTGGCTCTCAAAATAAATTTCAATCGTGGTTTTGGCGAGATTTGGCTCAGTTGAAAAAAAAGGTTGCCCACCACTGACCTAGGTGAGTATTTTTTTTTTTTAACAAACCCATACTTCTTTTTTAAAGCTAAGCTCTAAGGATAACCTACACAAGGGGTCTCCAAACTATGGTCCTCCAGGTGTTGAGGAACTGCAAGTCCCATGAGGCCTTACAAGACTCTGACAGCCACAGGCAAGACTTCCAGAGGCATGATAGGACTTGTAGTACCTCAACATCTGGGGGGCCATAGTTTTGAGACCCTTGATTTAGACAGATCTCTACATAACACATAGGAGAAGGAGAGTTATGGAGACAAGAGGGACTGTTTAGTCAAAATGTTATTTTTTTCCCATTCTGAATGTAGGGTGCAGAAGGATTAGTATCTCTCTCAAGTTTTCATTGCTGCCTTCTCCATTTGTCCTGGAGACCATTGCCACCAGGACAAAATTTAATGGGAAATCCCAATATGTACAACTGTCCCAGAGGTGGAATCTTCCAAGACTCTGACAGCCACAGGCAAGACTCCCAGAGGCAGAGGCATGATGGGACTTGTAGTACTTCAATAGCTGGAGGGCCATAGTTTGGAGACTCCTGATCTACACTCACCGGCCACTTTATTAGGTAGACCTGTTCAATGGCTTGGTAACATAAATTGCTAATCAGCCAATCACATGGCAGCAACTCGATGCATTTAGGCATCTAGACGTGGTGAGGACGACTTGCTGAAGTTCAAACCGAGCATCAGAATGGGGAAGAAAGGGGATTTAAGTGACTTTGAACGTGACATGGTTGTTGGTGTCAGACAGACTGGTCTGAATATTTCAAAAACTAACCTATTGGGATCTTCACGCACAACTATCTCTAGGGATTACAGAGAATGGTCTGAAAAAGAGAGAATATCCAGTGAGAGGCAGTTGTGTGGATGGAAAATGCCTTGCTGGTGTCAGAGGTCAGAGGAGAATGGGTAGACTGGTTCCAGATGATAGAAAGGCAACAGTAACTCATGTCAATATGGACCAAAATCTCTGAGGAATGTTTCCAACACCTTGTTGTTATCCCAGGAAGAATGAAGGCAAAAGAGGTTCTAACCCGATACTAGCAAGGCGTACTTAATAAATTGACCGAAGAGTATTTTGCATACTTACATTGGGCCAGGCTGACAACTGCATGGATGTCCACGTGTATCCCAGAGTGTACATCCCAGGGCTGGACTGACAACTCATGGGGCCCCTGAGCAATAGGGGATCATGGGGCCCCTGTGTCTTTGCCCAAACTCAAAAAAAGCCTACGAAAAAGGTACCAGGGGCATCTCATGGGCCCCCCTACTGACACCGGGCCCTCGGGCAGTGCCCAAATTTTCAAATGGCCAGTCCGCCCCTGGTACATCCACGTGGGAACAATAACAATCAGTATAGTTGGGCACTGATATGGGGACTAGGTGCTTTACGAGGGGGATTTCCCCTGGCAAGTTACCCCCCAATGTTGTGGGCATGTGTCCTGGTACGGTTCAGGACAGGGGAGGGTGGGGGCAGCACACTTGTTACTCCCTCTTCTCACCTCCCTGACCCCATGCTAAGACAAAGGTCTGGTATGGATTTTCTAGGGTGACCTCACTTTTTTTTTTATTGATTTTTGTGTGGGGTTCAGAGTTTTCCTAAGGGTCTAATGTAGAATTTGAGGGGGAGCTCATGCAGTTTCTTTTTAGTTTTTTTCTTTTTGCATGGTGTTCTCCTTAAAATTAATACCTGACCCAAAAGGGCCTGGTATCAATTAAAGGGGGAACCCTCACATCCTTTTATTTAAAACTATCCCTGCATTATACATGACGTTCAGCTCCCATCGAATAGGCAAATGTTGGGGTGTTCATCCAAACCTCTGACCAGCCAGGCTTTAGCCAGGCAAACACAACTGCAATCTATGTTTTGTATATACTATGGGGGCTATTCACTAAAACTTGGTGCAGCTCTGCAGAGAACCCAATCAGCTTCCAGGTTTCATTGCCAAAACTTAAGTTGAAGCTGAAGTTAGAAGCTGATTGGCTACCATGCACAGCTGCACCAAATGCTCCAGTTTTTTTCCAGTTTCAAAAAGATTTGCATTCTGTTTCTTAGGGAATAAGATAAAATTGCTCCAGGGGCCCAGGGGGGAGTAGACTGGTGCAAACAAATTGGGAGGAATTTTGGCCCAATGTTGGTATTAAAGGGAGGAATTGTGCCTCATCATTGGTGTCATTGGGAGGAATTGTGCTCCGTTGTGGGAGTCATTGGGAGAAATTGTGCCCCATCTTGGTGTCATTGAGCCATATGGCTGGTGTTATTGTGAGAAATTGAGTCCCATTGTTGGATCAGTGGGAGGAATTTTGCCTCGTCATTGATGTCATTGAGCCCCATTGCTGGTATCATTGGGAGAATTTGTGCCCCATTGTTGGTGTCATTAAGTCCCATAGCTGGTGTCATTGGGAGGAATTTTGGCCCAATGTTGGTGGTAATGGGAGGAATTATGCCCCACCATTGGTGTCATTGGGAGGAATTGTGCCCCATTGTTGGTGTCATTGGGGGAAATTGTGTCCCATTGTTAGTATTAATGGGAGGAACTGTGTCCCATGATTGGTATCAAGGGGAGAAATTATGCCCCGTCATTGTGGTCATTGGGAGGAATTGTGCCCCATCTTGGTGTCATTGAGCCATATGGCTGGTGTTATTGGGAGGAATTGTGTCCCATTGTTGGTGTTATTGGGAGGAATTATGTCCCACCATTGGTGTCATTGGGAGGAATTGTGCCCCATCGTTGGTGTCATTGGGGGAAATTGTGTCCCATTGTTAGAATTAATGAGAGGAATTGTGCCCGATTGTTGGGGTCATTGGGAGAAACTGTGCCCCATCTTGGTGTCATTGAGTCATATGGCTTGTGTTATTGGGAGGAATTGTGTCTCATTGTTGGGTCAGTGGGAGGAATTTTGCCCCGTCATTGGTGTCATTGAGCCCCATTGCTGGTATCATTGGGAGAAGTTGAGCCCCATTGCTGGTATCATTGGGAGAATTTGTGCCCCATTGTTGGTGTTGATAGGAAGAATTGTGCCCCATGATTGGTGTCATTGGGAGGAATTGCGCCCCATGATTTGTGTCATTGGGAGGAATTGTGCCCCATGATTGGTATCATGGGGAGGAATTGTGCCCGATCGTTGGGGTCATTGGGAGAAACTGTGCCCCATATTTGTGTCATTGAGCCATATGGCTTGTGTTATTGGAAGGAATTGTTTCTCATTGTTGGGTCAGTGGGAGGAATTTTGCCCCGTCATTGGTGTCATTGAGCCCTATTGCTGGTATCATTGGGAGAATTTGTCCCCCATTGTTGGTGTTGATAGGAAGAATTGTGCCCCATGATTGGTGTCCTTGGGAGGAATTGTGCCCTATTGTTCGTGTCATTGGGAGGAACTGTGCCACACCATTGGTGCCATTGAGCCCAATGTCTGGTGCCACTGGGAGGAAATTTGCCCTATCGTTGGTGTCATTGGGAGAAATTGTGCCTCATCATTGGTGTCATTGAGCCCCATTGCTGGTGTCATTGGAAGGATTTGTGCCCCGTTATTGGTGTTATTGGGAGGAACTGTGCCCCCTCATTGGTACCAGCGGATGAAATAGTGCTCCAAGGGCTGGATAAAAGCAAGCAAAGGTCTGTCTACAGTTTGGAGCCCACTGCTTTATCCCAACAGAAATATAACAAAATTAAAATATAAAACTTTTATTTTTTTACTATGCTCAGTATTATTGGAGCCGCTCGGTTCCCCTTTACAATGCATCCTCTATATTGTGAAGGGAAGGGTGCCGATTTATGTTCACGTTAGAGAATTTATCTTCATTCTTTTTTTATTATTTTATTTTGCTTCCAGTAGTCCCAAGGCAAGTGACTGTCCAACTCTCCATTGATTGGCTATTTCCCGCTCATCAATCCTTAGGCTACGTAAGTGCATCGCATTTCTAAACGTCTCCCTGTGCCGGAGATAACAGAATCTTCCCCAAATAACTTTTTAGAAAAAGTGCGGAAGGAAAATCGCACCCACAACCAGCCGAGATGAATCGATTTCATGCTACGATCAACTCGCTGGCTGATTTTGCATTTATATTACCTATGCAATGCCTCCGATGTCATGTATCCAAATTGAAGGAAGGAAAAAAAAAAAGCCCTCTGGTTTACTAAAAATGAAGTTACTGAAATAAAAAAGGGGAACTGTTGAAAGCAATAAATATGAGCGCTGAATACTTTCATCTCCTTGCCACTCCTCCTACGGCTTGAGCATTTGCATACTCGGCCCAGGGGCGGACTGACCATTTGGAAACTCGGGCACTTCCCGAGGGCCCGGGGTCAGTAGGGGGCCCCATGAGATGCCCCTGGTACCTTTTTCATAGGCTTTTTTGAGTTTGGGCAAGGACACAGGGGCCCCATGATCCCCTATTGCCCGGGGGCCTCATGAGTTGTCAGTCCGCCCCAGACTCGGCCATAACATTATCATCACTGACTGGTAAAGTGAAGATCATTGATTGACAGTGGCATCTGAAAATGAGTGGGTTATTAGGTGGCAAGTGAACATGTTGTCCCTGAGGTTAATGTGCTGAATATAATGGAAATGTAAGGATTGGAGTGATTTTGACAAGGGCCAAATTGTTGATGCTGGTTCTGATAGAAAGTTGAAGACGTTTTGAAAGGAGAAAAAAATGGGCAAACTAAAGGATTTGAGCAACTTTGACAAGGTCCAAATTGTAAGGTCTAGAAGACTGGGTCAGAGCAACTCCAAAACTGCAGCTTTTGTGAGATGTTCCTGGTCTGCAGTGGTCAGGACTGAGCAAAAGTGGTCCAAGGAGAGAGGATCGGAGGACTGGTGACAGGGTCAAGGCCAGGGGTGGACTGACAACTCATGGGGCCCCCGGGCAATAGGGGATCATGGGGCCCGTGTCCTTGCCCAAACTCAAAAAAGCCTATGAAAAAGGTACCAGGGGCATCTCATGGGGCCCCCTACTGACCCCGGGACCCTCGGGCAGTGCCCGAGTTTCCAATTGGTCAGTCCACCCCTGGTCAAGGCTAATTGATGCATGTGGGGAGTGAAGGCTGGCCTATGTAGTCCAATCCAATAGAAGAGCTACTGTAGATCAAATTGCAGATAAAATTGATGCTGGTTCTGATAGAAAGTTGAAGTTGATGTGTTGAAAGCAGAAAAAATGGGCAAACATAAGGATTTGAGCAACTTTAACAAGGTCCAAATTGTAAGGTCTAGAAGACTGGGTCAGAGCAACTCCAAAACTGCAGCTTTTGTGAGATGTTCCTGGTCTGCAGTGGTCAGGACTGACCAAAAGTGGTCCAAGGAGGAAGGATCGGAGGACTGGTGACAGGGTCAAGGCTAGTTGATGCATGTGGGGAGTGAAGGCTGGCCTATGTAGTCCAATCCAATAGAAGAGCTACTGTAGATCAAATTGTAGATAAAATTGATGCTGGTTCTGATAGAAAGTTGAAGTTGATGTGTTGAAAGCAGAAAAAATGGGCAAACATAAGGATTTGAGCAACTTTGACAAGGTTCAAATTGTAATGTTCAGAAGACTGCGTCAGAGCAACTCCAAAATAGCATCTCTTGTGGGATGTTCCCAGTCTGCAATGGTCAAGACCGACCATAAGTGGTCCAAGGATGCAGAATCGGAGGACTGGTGAAAGGTCCATGTAGTCCAATCCAGTAGAACTACTGTAGTTCAAATTACTGAAAAAGTTGATTCTGGTTCTGATGTGTTGAAAAAATGGAAGTGTAAGAATTGGAGTGACTTTGACAAGGGCCAAACTGTAATGGTTAGACGACTGGTCAGAGCAACTCCAAAACAGCAGCTCTTGTTGGATGTTCCCATTCTGCAGTGGTCAGTACCGACCATAAGTGGTCCAAGGAAGGAGAATTGAGGGACCGGTGACAGGGTCAAGGCTAATTGATGCATGTGGGGAATGAAGGCTGGCCCATGTGGTCCGATCCAATAGAAGAGCTACTGTAGATCAATTGACTGAAAAGTTGATTCTGGTTCTGATGTGTTGAAAAAAATTGAAGTGTAAGAATTGGAGTGACTTTGACAAGGGCCAAACTGTAATGGTTAGACGAATGGGTCAGAGCAACTCCAAAACAGCAGCTCTTGTTGGATGTTCCCATTCTGCAGTGGTCAGGACCGACCATAAGTGGTCCAAGGATGGAGAATCAAGGGACCAGTGACAGGGCCAAGGCTAATTGATGCATGTGGGGAATGAAGGCTGGCCCATGTAGTCCGTTCCAATAGAAGAGCTACTGTAGATCAAATTACTGAAAAAGATGATACTGGTTCTGATGTGTTGAAAGCAGAAAACAAGAATTTGAGCAGCTTTGACAAGGTCCAAATTGTAATGTCTAGAAGATTGGGTCAGAGCAACTCCGAAACAGCAGCTCTTGTGGGATGTTCCCAGTCTGCAGTGGTCAGGACCGACCATAAGTGGTCCAAGGATGGAGAATCAAGGGACCAGTGACAGGGCCAAGGCTAATTGATGCATGTGGGGAATGAAGGCTGGCCCATGTAGTCCGTTCCAATAGAAGAGCTACTGTAGATCAAATTACTGAAAAAGATGATACTGGTTCTGATGTGTTGAAAGCAGAAAACAAGAATTTGAGCAGCTTTGACAAGGTCCAAATTGTAATGTCTAGAAGATTGGGTCAGAGCAACTCCGAAACAGCAGCTCTTGTGGGATGTTCCCAGTCTGCAGTGGTCAGGACCGACCATAAGTGGTCCAAGGATAGAGAATCGGAGGACCGGTGACAGCTCTTGTGGGATGTTCCCGATCTGCAGCGGTCAGGAACTACCAAAAATGGTCCAAAGGAGGAAAACCGGAGACAGGGCCATTGGCAATCATTGATGCACATGGGGAGTGAAGGCTGACCCTTACAGTCCGATCCATGCTGGAGCTCAAATTGCTGCTAAAGTTAATGCTGGTTCCGATAAAAAGTTGTCAGAACACACAGAGCATCGCAGTTTGTTGTTTATGAGGCTGCGCAGACAGGTCAGGGTGCCCATGCTGACTCGTGTCCACAGCCAACAGTGCCTACAATGGGCATGTAAGCATCAGAACTGGACTATGGTGCAACGGAAGAAGGTGTTCTGGTTGGATGAATCCCGTTTTCTTTTACATCATGTGGATGTTCGGGTGGGCATGGGTCATTTACCTGAGGAAGAGATGGCACCAGGATGCAGGTAGTAGGCAAGCCAGAAGAAGCAGTGTGGTGCTTCATCTAGTGGAGTCTATACCTCAATGGGTCTGGGCTGTCTTGGCCCCAAAAAGGGGCACCTACTTCATATTAGGTGGTCATAATGTTATGACCATTGGCTGGTCGGTATAAAGTGTAGCTAAAGGCAAAGTAGTAGTAGGAGCAGTGAGGGTGTTAGTACCACCATCAGGTTTTTCAGAATTGTTGGTAAACAGATCATATAAAAAGTCCCCAACGTGTTTCAGGAGCAGCACCATTCCGCTTCAACAGGGCCCAACACAATAAAACCTCACTAATTCCATCAGTGCCTGTTGTCTGTAACATCCTCTGCCTGTAGATCAGTCTGCTTAGGAGTGGTTTGGAGTCCATTTCATTTTTTCTGCCCCAATTGTGTGGCCCCCGAAGCACATTAGATGTTTTTTCACCTAAGATCGTGTGACATAAAAATCTGGAACCACCACCATTTTATTCTCCAGGGTCTCTGCTTTCAGAAAATTCATGTTTTGGGGGTTTTGACAAGTCTCTTTTTTTTTTGTATTTAACCCGTACAAAAAAACTGCGCAAAACATCTCTGGCAGTCAAAGGGTTAACACTTTAAAGTCATTACATGAATCAATAGGGACACCATTCCCTACACTATCCAAACGGAAGGAAAACATTGTGTGTTGAAGGGGTTAACACACCACACCGATACATAAATTGGTATTCAGGGGAGGAAATGTGACGATAATATTTCATGTGAGCTCAGCTAGCAGCCCCGAGAATTAAGCGCTCATCAAATGTACAATTTGCACCACTCAGAGAGTGTTGAGGAAGAATCGCGAACACGTGAAGACGTCGGCATTTGGTGGCAAATAGGAAGAGATCCGGTGTGATGTCCTCCAGCGCCTCTTACAGGTAACATGTCTCCCTTTGCAGCAACTATGAAAAAATAATAAAGGAAATGCCACCTTAGGAGGACCCCGACACCCTCCCCTGAAGGGCTCAGTGACCGTGGACCCTGCTGACCCCTAATACTCCCCTTGCCTGCACTCCTGAGCCTACAGTGCAATCACTGGTGACCAAAGGGTGAGGTGACATTGTGGGACAGTGCTCAGATGCAAGGCCAGGACAATGGGGTGGGCAGAAGCGGCAGCCGCCCCTGGATGCTGTGGTAAAAGGGGCACCCCCTTGCTCGTGAATGCTCCAGATCAGTGGCTGTCAACCAGTGGGCCGTGGATTCGAGTCGGCTACTGATGTCACACTGTGCTCCCACATGCCCACTCTCCACCCCACTGTGCTCCCACATGCCCACTCTCCACCCCACTGGGCTCCCACATGCCCACTCCACCCCACTGGGCTCCCACATGCCCACTCTCCACCCCACTGGGCTCCCACATGCCCACTCTCCACCCCACTGGGCTCCCACATGCCCACTCTCCAGCCCACTGTGCTCCCACATGCCCACTCTCCACCCCACTGGGCTCCCACATGCCCACTCTCCAGCCCACTGTGCTCCCACATGCCCACTCTCCACCCCACTGGGCTCCCACATGCCCACTCTCCACCCCACTGGGCTCCCACATGCCCACTCTCCACCCCACTGTGCTCCCACATGCCCACACTCCACCCCACTGTGCTCCCACATGCCTACTCTCCACCCCACTGGGCTCCCACATCCCCACTCTCCACCCCATCCACCCACAGATGACACAAAAAACACACTGGGCATAGGGAACTACTTTCTAGCTGCTAGAACACAGGTGATTGGTCATGCATGTGCACTCCATGTTAACCCTGGACAGCCACAGCAGGGGGCAGAGAATGGGTACACCCATTATACAGCATAAATTGGCAATGGGGGAGAGGGATGCAGTTCTGCATTCTTGCCCTGGCTGCGGTTACTGCCAGGGGCGGACTGACCATTTGGAAACTCGGGCACTGCCCAAGGGCCCGGGGTCAGTAGGGGGCCCCATGACATACCCCTGGTACCTTTTTCATAGGCTTTTTTGAGTTTGGGCAAGGACACAGAGGCCCCATGATCCCCTATTGCCCAGGGGGCCCCATGAGTTGTCAGTCCGCCCCTGGTTACCGCCTCTGCTAAAAATCATTTTCTATACAGGAGAGTAGGGGGCCTCCTCAGCCATTGTTTGTGTAACTCAAGGTCTTGCTATTCAGATCTCTAACCTGTACTAGATATGCACTACAATGCACATCAAGTACATATCTACTGTAAATAATCATAGTAATTATAATAAAAGTTGTTATATATTAATAAAAATACATACTAATTTGAATTAAGAATATATAATTATCTATTAAATATTTATGAATAATATAAACTAGTATTAAAAATGAAGAGGACAATAATAATAATAACAAAGAAATAATAGATTATTATTAGTATTATTAGTATTTTTAAACAAATGAAGCATATGTTACTATATTATTAATACCATTATTAGTATAATTTGTATTATTATTAGTATTATAACTATTGATATGAATTAGGAATATATAATTGTTAGTAGTAATAATAAAAATAATAATATAGATTAGTATTATTAGTATTATTAGTATTTTTAAAGAACGAAGCATATGTTACTATATTATTAATATCATTATTAGTATAATTTGTATTATTATTAGTATTATAACTATTTATATGAATTAGGAATATATAACTGTTAGTAGTAGTAATAATAATAATAATATTATAGATTAGTATTATTAGTATTTTTAAAAAGTGAAGCATATGTTACTATATTATTAATACCATTATTAGTATAATTTGTATTATGATTATAATTATTGATATGAATTAGGAATATATAATTGTTAGTAATAATAATAATAATACTATCATTATATTATTAATAATAATACATATGAAGAATTTCAATATTCATTATATTATGTATTATTATTGATATAATAAAAATTCTACTGTTATTATTATCATTATTATTCTTAGTAGTAGTAGCAGTAGTATTAATGTTTTATTTATGAAGACAATAATAATAATAATAATAATAACATTAATACTATGATTAAGAACTGGTTAGTATTAACATAGTATTAATAATTTTATATATTATTTATTATAGCTACTAATATGAAGACTATATAATTAATAATAGTAATACTAATATTAAATTTGTTATATTATGTATTATTGTTAATATAATAAACACCCTACTGTTGTTATTATTATTATTACTATTATTATTATTAGTAGTAGTAGTAGTAATAACAACAGTAGAATGTTTATTATATTAACAATAATACATAATATAACAAATTATTACTATTATTATTAATAATAATAATCAATGTTATATATGTATTAATATTAAATACCTGATAGTATGCATTAGGGATATTATTATTAACATTACTACTAATAATAACAGTAGAATATTTATTATATTAACAATAATACATAACAAATTAATATTACTATTATTATTATTAATAATAACCAATAGTATATATTTATTAATAATACATACCTAATAGTATGCATTAAGGATATTATTATTATTACTACTACTACTACTAATAATAATAACAGTAGAATGTTTATTGTAATAACAATAATACATAATATAACAAATTATTACTATTATTAATTATTATTATTATTTACCAATATTATATATTTATTAATAATAATAAATACCTAATAGTATGCATTGAGGATATTATTATTATTATTATTATTATTATTATTAATAAATCATAAAAATAATATGAATTATTTAATTGGAATACTGTATATCCTGTTTAAAAAAGCTAGAAAACATATTTTTTGAACATGCAAAAAGAATAAAGAAAACATAAGGAAAATGTCAAACAAGAATTTTCCATATCTCAGGGCTGTTCAAGTTTGAGCTGCCAACATGTGCATGAAAGAAAAAAAAAAGGGAAACAATAACAAAAAAAACACCAAAAAAAACAAAAACAAAATAATAAGAATAATTTATGTAAAGGGATACAAATAAGCTCAGCGCAAGGTTATCATGCAGTTGTATCCCAGCAGCAAGTTGCCACCGGCTTGAGCAGGTAAGTACCCCCAAAGGGTCCTGCAGTGAAGAGCCAGGCGTTAGATGAATAGAAGGGCGCCTCTAGCTCGGCGCTGACACAGAAAGACCTGGAAGTGTGGGGAACGGATCATATTTATCAAGATATGGAAGGTCGCTCCGCACTCCACTTCCCTGGAAGCCTGGGCTTCATAAAAAGAATAGGTAATATCCTACAACAGAGGATCTCAACAGTCACCGTGCTCCCAGCTAGTCAACAATTCTGTATTGTATTCCTGTCCTGCAGCCAGACAAAAGGAACTTTGCAGAAACTTCTGGCGTACTTGGAATGTTTAATGTGATACGGCGGAGTCTGACTACTTTATAAAGTATACATTCGATGTTGGAGTTCCATCACTGAGGCTGTATGCATGCAACGTTTGGTACCCTAAGCCATACCTCCCGGTTAGGATCACCCCATTTTTTTTTCATTTTTCCCTTTTCATTACATACACTTTTTACATTCTTGCTTTTCCATATTTTCATTGATGTACTAAATAAAGAAATATGTAGAATGGCCACTAGAGGGAGCGTGATATTTGCTTTAGCCTCATTCAGCCTCCCTTTCTTTCCAGTTGCTGAGATAAGATATCAACCAGGGGGCGGACTGACCATTTGGAAACTCTGGCAGTGCCCGAGGGCCCGGGGTCAGTAGGGGGCCCCATGAGATGCCCCTGGTACCTTTTTCATAGGCTTTTTTGAGTTTGGGCAAGGACACAGGGGCCCCATGATCCCCTATTGCCCGGGGGCCCCATGAGTTGTCAGTCCGCCCCTGATTTCAACCACACAGGAGGTGCATTGCTTTCATTGAATCGGCCTACAGCCTTGTGAGAAAGGGCGGTAAAGAAAAAAAGCTAAACCCCAGGCAAAAAAAAAAAATTCGCGGCTCGCCATTGATACATCATTTTTTTAATTCAAACAGTATAAGTATCAGAATTTGACTCAATATCAGCCTCTTACAATCTCCTGTACAACAGAGCTCATGTGAGGAAAGGAGAAGCAAAAGGAGCCAATTGATACATGTGCTGACAAGAAACATGCTGATAGGAGGAGAGAGCAGAGCGATCAGCTTATGAGCTTGCTGCTTATCCTTTCACCGTCCAACCACAGGATGGGGGCGGGGCAAGACCTGTAAGTGTTACTGAATGGCAGCAGAGAAAGATCAGGTCACCTCCCCTGCCGGACAGGGCACTGCTGTGCGGCGGAGCAGTGCAAATCTGAGGACTGGATGGACACACAAATCCTTTGGCAGGTAAATCCTCTCCATTGTATGCATTTCTTCTGAGTATTTAGCGGTTTGCCCAGAGTTAAGGTCATGGAAGACAGTAGTGATGGGACGAACACCCCCCTGTTCGGTTCGCTGTTGAACATGCGAACCTAATGAAAGTTCAACTGCGAACTTCAAACAGAGGGGACAATTCACTAAGCGGTATCTTACCGCGTCCGAGTATATACTCGGATCTGGCATGAGTTCTATAATGAAGTCACGCGGTATTTTAGTAGTGAAAATATTCTTTAATGTCTCAGCTGTCAGCGGGGTTCCCCACTGACGGCTGAATGTAAAAGAATTGCCGGCAATTAAAACATTTACAAAAAAACAGCGTGGGATTCCCCCCATCCATACCAAGCCCTTCGGGTCTGGTATAGATTTTGAGGGGAACCACTACACCAAAATGTAAAAAAAAATGGCGTAGGGGCCCCCCCAAAATCCATACCAAACCTTTATGTATGCAGCCCAGCAGGTCAGAAGAGAGAGGGGATGAGCGAGCCCCCCCCCCCCCCCCAATGAACCATACCAGGCCCAGGGGCAGACTGACCATTTGGGCACAAAGACACCGCCCGAGGGCCCAGGGTCAGTAGGGGGCTCATGAGATGCCTCTGGGACTTTTTTGGGTGTGGTTTGAGTGTGGGCAAGGACAAAGGGGCCCCATGATTTCCTATTGCCCGGGGGCCCCATGAATTGACCAGGCCTCAACATGGGGGGGGCTTTGGGGTAGGGGTCGGCTCCCCCCCCCAAAGCACCTTGTCCCCAAGTTGATGGAGACAAGGGCATCTTCCCCACAACCGTGGGTGATGGCTGTGGGGGTCTGCAGGTGAGGGCTCACTGGAATCTGGAAGCCCCTTTTAATAAAGGGGGCCCCCAAATCCTGTCCCCCCCTGTGAATGGGTATGGGGTACACGATACCGCTACTCATTCACAAAAAAAAAAGTGTAATGTAAAAATGACAGGAGACAATCTGTGATGAGTCCTTTATTAACCACCTCTTGTCCGGCCAATGTATATAAACGGTGGCACTGCAGGGTCGGGTGGCCATTTATAAATGGCCTCCCCGCCCCCTGCTTGTGCGCGTTCCCTGGGAGCGCGCAGCACTGAGATCCGGTGCCCGCTGTGTCCTCCGGACACAGTGGAACACCGATCGTCGGACGGGACCTCTGTACGAGGTCCCGATCATATGATCGCTGATTGGCCAGTCAGTGATCACATGCAAAGTAGTAAGCAAGATGTCACTTGTGTATTGCTAGAGAGGTTTATTTTTTTCCTGGGAGAGTGCATGTGATCAGTGCAAGCCCAATCAGCGCTGTCTAGACAGCATCCTCCTAGAGCAGAAACAAAACTCCTCCTACAAGCTTTAACCAGTGCTCTGCTGAAGTCCCAAGACTGCTATATACTGCTGATGAGAAAAGGTATTTAGCAGTTTATATTTACTAAAATAATTGCATTTCCATGTTGTGTGTACTGTGGGAGACCAGATATAGTGAATGCAGGGTCCGGTGAGACAAAATATAGTGAATGCAGGGTCCGGGAAGAGCGGATATAGTGAGTGCAGGGTCCAGGTAGACCAGATATAGTGAATGCAGGGTCCGGGGAGACCAGATATAGTGAATGCAGGGTCCGGGGAGAGCGGATATAGTGAATGCAGGGTCCGGGGAGAGCGGATATAGTGAATGCAGGGTCCGGGAAGAGCGGATATAGCGAATGCAGGTTCCAGGTAGACCAGATATAGCGAATGCAGGATCCAGGTAGACCAGATATAGTGAATGCAGGGTCTGGGGAGACCGGATATAGTGAATGCAGGGTCCGGGGAGACTGGATATAGTGGATGCAGGGTCCAGGGAGACCAGATATAGTGAATGCAGGGTCCGGGGAGAGCGGATATAGTGAATGCAGGGTCCGGGGAGACCAGATATAGTGAATGCAGGGTCTGGGGAGAGCGGATATAGTGAATGCAGGGTCCGGGGAGACCAGATATAGTGAATGCAGGGTCCGGGGAGAGCGGATATAATGAATGCAGGGTCCAGGGAGAGTGGATATAGTGAATGCAGGGTCCGGGGAGACCAGATATAGTGAATGCAGGGTCCGGGGAGACCAGATATAGTGAATGCAGGGTTCGGGGAGACCTGATATAGTAAATGCAGGGTCTGGGGAGACCGGATATAGTGAATGCAGGGTCCAGGGAGAGCAGATATAATGAATGCAGGGTCCAGGGAGAGTGGATATAGTGAATGCAGGGTCCGGGGAGACCAGATATAGTGAATGCAGGGTCCGGGGAGACCAGATATAGTGAATGCAGGGTTCGGGGAGACCTGATATAGTAAATGCAGGGTCTGGGGAGAGCGGATATAGTGAATGCAGGGTTCTGGGTTTAGTAACACTTTAAATAGCTATGGGGTGGGGGCCATCCTCCGGTGACATCAACCAAGTGACCCCGCCCCCTTGTGATGTCATCATTCACTGCCATTGTCCATGTGGTCAGATTCATTGCTTTGGCCAATCACAATGCACTGTCAGGGCGCACGGCCCACCGAATGCCCTTACCGTTCATATGTTTTCCTAAAACATGAACGCCTGATGTTCGACTCGAACATCAATCCCAAGTCTAGAACACAGGTATCCTCAGAGGAAGTATATCCCGGGCTGGGACAAGGGATGGGCTGGAGGGGCAGCTGCCCTGGGCACAGCAGAACAAGGGGGCAGAGAATGGATACAGACCAGTAATCCCATCCTACGTCACGCAGTGTGGGAGGGGATGTCCTTCTCCATCCTTGCCCTGGGCGCTCGATGAACCTGTCCCAGTACTGAGGGTTTTTGAAGTTCACTAATGACTCACAGAGTTTCTTTCTACAATGTATCGAATGTTGATTAGCTCTCTATATGTTACATAATCATCAACCTCAACCTGCCTGTGATATTTCAACAGAACAATTATACTCTTTTTTTTTTCCTTTTACTTACAGAAATGTGTATCAACAGCTTGTTCCTGACAACACAAGAGGAAGAACTTTATGCTAATTAGCGATTATTGTTATAAAGAGAATCGTTAGCATATGTGAATGAATTCAATTAACTGGTACGTCTGAGCTGCAAAAAAGTTCTTTATATAGATAGCAGTCTGATTTCAGGTTATAAATAGTGGGGGCCGTATGCAGCGATCAAGAAAATATGTACGCTTAAAGGGAAGCCGAGCCGCATTTTCTGGGGTTATAGAAATGTTGATGTGACAATGTCATCTTTATTAACTTGCTGTTCCATATGTTCATTATTACATTTTAGATGCAAACTCGCAGAATCTCTGCTCGTATGTGAGAGAACTGCAGTCAGCAACTACTTATAGAGGCAAAAGTATGTGAATCCCCTGCAAAAGAAAGGAGTTCGGGTGTCTCCAGGAAAGGGTGCTGCTAACAGTGCTGGGACAAGGGGTGGGCAAGAGGGGCAGCTGCCCTGGGCGCAGTTTAGCAAGGGGGCAAAGAATACAGTGAAGAAAATGTGTATTTGATCTCCTACTGATGTTGAATGTTTGCCCACTCACAAAGAAATGATCGGTCTATAAATCGAATGTTCGGTGTATTGTAACACTGAGAGACAGAATAGCAACAAAAAATTCAAAAAAATTAATATCTAACAAATGACTGAACTGCATGTTCATGAGGGAAATAAGTATTTGATCCCCTATCATTCAGCAGGATTTCTGGCTCCCAGGTGTCTTTCATACAGGTAACAAGCTGAGATTTGAAGCAGTCTCTTAAAGGGAGTGCTGCTAATCTCATTTTGTTACCTGTATAAAAGACACCTGTCCACAGGAGCAATCAAACAATCAGATTCCAAAACTCTCCACCATGGAAAAGACCAAAGAGCTGTCCAAGGATGTCAGGGACAAGATTGTGGACCTACACAAAGCTGGACTGGACTACCAAGCTATCACCAAGCAGCTTGATGAGAAGGTGACAACAGTTGGTGCAATCATTCACAAATGGAAGAAACACAAAACAAGTGTCAGTCTCCCTAGGTCTGGTGCACCATGCAAGATCTCACCTCGTGGAGTGTCAATGATCATGAGAACAGTGAGGAATCATCCCAGAACTACACGTGAGGATCTTGTCAATGATCTCCAGGCAATTGGGACCACAGTCACCAAGAAAACAATTGGTAACACACTACGCCGACAAGGACTGAAATCCTGCAGTGCCCGCAAGGTCCCTCTGCTCAAGAAAGCACATGTCCAGGCCCGTCTGAAGTTTGCCACTGAACATCTGAATGATGCAGAGGAGGACTGGTTGGAAGTATTGTGGTCAGATGAGACCAAAATCAAGCTCTTTGGCTTGCAGCTTCTCAGCCGGGTGCCCACTGCGCATGCGCGAGAAGCTCTGTGCTTTGTGAATGGCTTCATAGTATTCTGGGAGCTGTCACGTGTCCGAGAAGACTACGGGGGGGGGGGGGGGGGGGGACAACTTCCACTTCCGATCGCAGAGGATGTGAGAGTGGGTACATGTCAAATTTGGGTACCACGCTCCCCAAAGGTTCCAAACCTTAATGGGGGATGGGGGACAAAGGCTTAAAACGGAACTTCCCCTTTTGGGTGGAGCTCCGCATTAATGTTACAGCAAACAACATTTTAGACCAGGGGTGCTCAACCTTTAGAAGAGCGAGGGCCACTTTAGTGATTTGGCAACTGGTTGCGGGCTACAATTAAAGGAAATCAGAATTTAAATTTTTATTTACATTTCTATAACATAATGAAAGTTTTCCTCCTGCAGCTGCTGAATGCCGGCAGAAGGGAGAAGAGGAGAAGCCGGATTTCAGCAGTTGCAGGTGGAAAATGAAAAGGATTGGTTCCTGTATATGCTGCCTCTCCTGTCCAAGTGTAAAGTGTGACATGGAAGCCGCATGGGCCCCCTGGAGCATGGGGGGGTTCCCATTGTGACCTCAGATGCTACAACAGTACTTGGAAACAGGGGCGGACTGACCATTTTGGAACTCGGGCACTGCCCGAGGGCCTGGGGTCAGTAGGTGGCCCCATGAGATGCCCCTGGTACCTTTTTCATAGGCTTTTTTTGAGTTTGGGCAAGGACACAGGGGCCCATGATTCCCTATTGCCCGGTGGCCCCATGAGATGCCCCTGGTACCTTTCATAGGCTTTTTTGAGTTTGGGCAAGGACACAGGGGTCCCATGATTCCCTATTGCCCGGGGGCCCCATGAGTTGTCAGTCCGCCCCTGCTTGGGAAGTGTGGTAAAAACACATCTTAACTTTGGAGTTGCACTGCCCCCCAAACTGCAAATGTAAATGAGCCCTTACTATTCTGAGCCCCCTATTAGGCTGTTTTCACATTGAAACACTGGCTTACCCAGCGCACCTGCGACTTTCCTGCAGGTTAGCTGCGCTTTGCAATAGACTTCTATTGGTGGCTGTGGTGCACTTTCAGAAAGCGCACCAAACCCGCAGGATATAATAGAAGTATGCTTCCCTGGTTTGAGGTCGAGGGCCATATCAGTGGGCTCTGAGGGCTACATGTGGTTCCATGGAAGCTAAAACAGAAATAAACAGGGTGCATTGGCCTTGTGCATTGGCAAAAAAACTATTTATTGTATATAATAAGAATTCTAATATACTCATAAGAGTAAGTATAGACAGGCACATCAATAAATTTGTAAATGGCGCAGTCAGATGTCCACGAGGCACCAATACAGAGAAGCAACCTCACCCCGTAGGTCTATATACACATAAATATTTGGTATTGCCAAACATTCAGGTTAGGACATAAATAGCGGTTTATCTAAGAATAGAAGAACATCTCCTCTCCAACCAGGCTGCTTGACTGTTTCCACAGACAGGGCTCAGCTCTTTACGTTTGCACCAACAGATAGGGGAAGTTGGAGGAGATGAATGGACTGCCAGATGCTAGTTCATCCTAGCACACAGTAATGATGATTTTCTAACCTCCCCAAATACTGGTCCCCCAAATGGGCTTGACTTTGAAAGCTGATGTAACACCATCCAGGCTAGCTAGATAGGCTGTTTGTTTTTTGAGTAGCAGCCTGGGATGAGTCAGCCTGGGTGTGAGGCAGGAATTCACCTCAGGACAGGATGCAAGGTTCTCTACAGGTCAGGGCTTCTGGAGCCCTCCCACCTTTCCAGAAACTTGCGAATTTTTTGAAACAGGGGTGGAGGAGGTGAGGAGGCCCAGATCTGCATGTTTGAGGAACCTTGGCCAATCCCCTAGCAGGAGGCTGGACATGGTGGCCAGGGCAACCCTCAAATATGACAGAGCCTGGGGAGAGAGGGGAGTCAGGTGGAAGATGGACTGAGAAAAGGCTGGAGTGTGAAGCCGGAGAGGCGGTCCCAGGGAGGGGGGCCTACCTACAGGCTGGCTGCTGGACAAGAGAATCTCCACTGCCTAAAGTTTCCTGGGGAGGAAATTCTGAACAGTAGGGAAGGAGCCAGCCCAGTGAAAGGCCTGAATGCAGCTGCCAACCCACCACACTGACAGGACAGGACAGTATGACTATTTCCACACCCCCTGGGCCAGATAAGGGTAGAGGGTGGTCAAGTGCAAGACCGAACTAGTTCTCATCCAGGACTACATAATTGTAAGCTCTTGGGTCCCCTTACCTGGGATACCCTCACTGCAGCTGGGTGAAGAGGAGAAATTATCCGGGGTCTCAGGAGGTACACGGAAGGGGCATTAGTGCTCCTAATAAAGACGTTACTAATCCACATTTTTGTACATCGTTGATGAGAAGTTTTCCTTGAGTTCTACAGTTTCTTGGGCATTCCATACCCCCCTCGACCCCATCCAAGTTCTTAATCCCTAATAACAACCAAGTCAAGGACTGTTTTACTGACTCTGAAAGTACAAGTGTGGAAAATGCATGTTGCCTGGCCATGTAAAGCTTATGATGACCCAATCAAAGCCAGTAGCCCCTAAGGGGGTAGTGCTACACTCAGGGATGGACTGACAACTCATGGGGCCCCTGGGCAATAGGGGATCATGGGGCCCCTGTGCGCTTGCCCAAACTCAAAAAAGCCTATGAAAAAGGTATCAGGGACATCTCATGGGGCCCCCTACTGATCCCGGGCCCTCGGGCAGTGCCCAAGTTTACAAATGGTCAGTCCGCCCCTGGCTACACTTAATATAAAAGCAGCAAAACATGTTGAGTTATGGGGGAAGGAGGCAATTTTTGGTTACAAAGGTAGCAGACTCAGGAAGACTGAAAACCCTTCCTGTAGAGGAAAGAATATTCTGGAAAGGCCTCCCAAACATTTATCAGCTCCCCAGTCACTTTCTGGATGTCTCCATCCAGGAACTGACTGAGTGAGGCATGATAAATATTCCTGCTGGTCATTTGAATCTCCGTGTTCCTCATTCTGTAAACTTCTTCCTGAAGCAGGTGGGAAGAATCAAACACCCAGCTTAGGAAACCCTGACCAGATAAAAACATGCAGTTGCTGCACCATTGATTACAGTGAAGCCAAAAACTAAAATTTAACCTTGCAGCCTAACAGGAGATGGGCGCTACAAATAAGAAATGAAAAAAGATATTAGTGAAAGAATTAAACTTATAGGAACTTTGTATGGAAAAAAAAAATGAGGAAATGTCAAAAGGAGGTAGACAAGCTATAGTAGGTTCCAGAAAATGAAGAGTAACAATATAGAACCCATATATGGCATCATATAATATAAATGTCCACAATGATAAGAAAAAAGCCAGTGACAGTTTTTATAAATAGTGATATGTAGCTTCCAGACCAGTGGTGGTGCTCTTTGTAGTAAGGTAAAAATTGCTCACTAACCAGAAGCGTAATGGAATTACGCAGTGTATAAATCGTGCGGGTCCACTTCACTGGTCTAGGTCCGGACTGGAACTCAGGGTGGGTTCTCCTTCGAGCTGGTATGGATAGGTAGCCCTCAGTGGGTATGGATGGATCCAGTAGGCCAGAGGTCCCCTTTAAGGGATAGGTGGGTGAAGATTCCTGAATTACAGGTGCTTCCCGCTCTGGGTCTGGTGGGCTGGTAACTGGATCACAGCAGGGCTATCGTACTGTGTGGAAGGAGGAGCGCAGCCTCTTCTCAAAGCTCTCACCTAGATCACCGCCGCCTTTAGACCGGGAGGAGTACACTCTGAGACTAGGAGAGAGCTTTGAGAAGAGGCCGCTCTCCTCCTTCCACACAGTACGATAGCCCTGCTGTGATCCAGTTACCAGCCCACCAGACCCAGAGAGGGAAGCACCTGTAATTCAGGAATCTTCACCCACCTATCCCTTAAAGGGGACCTCTGGCCTACTGGATCCATCCATACCCACTGAGGGCTACCTATCCATACCAGCTCGAAGGAGAACCCACCCTGAGTTCCAGTCCGGACCTAGACCAGTGAAGTGGACCAGCATGATTTATACACTGCGTAATTCTATTACGCTTCTAGTTAGTGCGCAATTTTTACCTTACTACAGGGAGCACCACCACTGGACTGGAAGCTACATATCACTATTTATAAAAACTGTCACAGGCTTTTTTCTTATCATTGGGGACATTTATATTATATGATACCATTCTTTATTGATTAGCGCTGCACATATTTACTTTTATACAACTCTGACAAGGCTTTTGTTTGGTTTCCTTGGTTGTTCAGCTGCTTACTTTACAAGAGCGCTCACTTTTATTGCTATTGTATTCCGTATATGGCATGGCTTCCTAAATAGAGATGGTGGCGTAAGTCAAGTGCAATAGGAATAAAACACACAAATGAATGAGAAATGAAAAAAAAATATAAAAGGATATTTAGTTTAGATTTATTAAATAAAAAATATAAGTTCGGTTTTAAATAACTGTGAAGGGGCAGAAATGCAAATTAGTCAAGTATGTCAAAACTCATTACGCTAGACATTAATTACTTGAAACCCCAGATACAGAGTAATGACTCTTCATAGGAATTAAAACTCATCATATATTTAATTATTTTGGATGCCTATTATAGACATGCGATTGTCACTCGAAAGACTTGCCATCATATGTTTAGTATGAACTGTCCAGGTTGGTGACAGCTTTGAAATTTTCAAAAATACCAGCTAATTTCTTTCTTTTTTTTTTTTTTGGTGCGTGGGGGAATAGAGCGAGGGTAAAGAAATACGACTCAATTTTTATTTAATTTACAGTCAGGATTAAAGAAGGTCTGGATGGCATTCAATTTGCTAAATCACGGGTTTCATGAAGAACCAACATTCTTTTATGTTTTTGGCATAAAGTTTTTTTTTTTTTTAATGTTTTTTTAAATTTCAGTACTGCTGACCCCCCACCAGCCTCTTTCAGCCAATTTCTGTCTGCATACCCTCACTCCAGCATCAGCTGCACACCATTGCTCCAAACCGGACACTAGGGATGTCCTCGATGTTAGAGTCCATTTTTTATTTTTGTGTCCTTGTTGGTGATATCCCTTTCCAGGACAAGAAGTGGTGACAAAATTTCTCAAACTCGGAGCAGCAATAAAAGTAGATAGAGGTTCTATCCTTACTCTATTCTGAAAAATTACAAAACTAAAATAAAAATGGCTGCCATTCAACTTTAAATGTTTCTCAATATGGCGGACACAATTTTATTTCTGGAAATGTTTGGGGTACTTGTTTCCTGAAGTTTATTATTACTGATACAACTTTAACCAAATCGGAATCTTTAAAAAAAAAAAAATCACATCAATTTATAGAATTGGTTACCTTTTTTTTAATAAATAATTGACTTTTAACATTTGGAGTTCTTTGTTTTCCAAAACTAAAATTAAAATGGCTGGCATTCAACTTTAAATGTTTCTGAATATGGCGGACACATCTTTATTTCTGGAAATGTTTGGGGTACTTGTTTCCTGAAGTTTATTACTGATATAACTTTAACCAAATCAGAATCTTTAAAAAAAAAAAATCACATCAATTTATAGAATTGTTTACCTTTTTTTTAATAAATAATTGACTTTTAACATTTGGAGTTCTTTGTTTTCCAAAACTAAAATTAAAATGGCTGGCATTCAACTTTAAATGTTTCTGAATATGGCGGACACAATTTTATTTCTGGAAATGTTTGGGGTACTTGTTTCCTGAAGTTTATTATTACTGATACAACTTTAACCAAATAGCAATCTTTAAAAAAAATCACATCAATTTATATAATTGTTTACTTTTTTTTAATAAATAATTGACTTTTAACATTTGGAGTTCTTTGTTTTCTCTAGTGGCATGTGAAATAGGACAGAGCAGTGAAATTTTCTAGCGCCTCCGAGAAACGTGGGGACAGTTGGCAGCTTTGTTGAAATGCTGTGTCTCACACCTTGCGCTGAAGGACCCAAATTAGCAACATGCTCCATTATTGCTGACACTAATTGCAACACTGTTGACAGCCGGAGCACAGAGGGCACCTTTTAAATGGCCGCGGTGATTAAATCTTCCTTGTGGCCCAGGAAGAGGTATTTACTAAAGAGGCTGAGAGGGATATTAGGAGAGGGACGTAGCGGGCAGGTGACTTCACTCAGCCAACTTAAAGTGACCCAAGGTGGACTAATTATCTGAGATTCATTGGAAGAGAAATTAGAAGCTCGTGGAGTTTAGCTGGTGTAATTACGAGTCTAATTAGATCAAAGAGAAAATGTACAGAGGACGTTTAATGGTTCGGGAGGAAACTGCTTAAGGAAAGGACCACCTGTTTATGAAATATGTTCATCTTCCAAGTCATAAGAAGTTTACGTTCGGAGTGGATGCCGTACATTTTAATAAAGTGTTGTGTATGTAAACCAAAGAGGCTAAATCAATTAATAAAAATATGTGTTCCTGAGAGCACTGCTGTACAATACCACTTATCTGCTCCCCATTTGTAGAACTTTTTCCGCTTCTTTCACCCTTTATTGTGTAATAAAAATATAACAAGTAGAGATTGCAAAGCTCCCAATCGCTATGGTGCTCTCAGAATTCCTGCCAGGAGTCCTATTTTCTGAATCCTTGCCAGGACCTTCAATGTTTTGTGCAGAATCCCTGCCAGGACTTCTAATGATACACACAGAATCACTGCCAGCAAAACTTCCAATGGCACTTGCAGAATCCCCGCCAGGTCTTCCAATTGGCACTCGCAGAATTCCTGCCAGGACTTCCAATGGCATTCAGAGATACACTGACAGGACTTACAATGTTACTCCCAAAATCCCAGCCAGGACTTTTAATGACACTTACGGAATCCCTGACAGGACTTCAATGGCCCTCACAGAATCCCTGCCAGGACTTCCAATAGTACTTTCAGAATCCCTTCCAGGACCTTCAATGAAACTTACAGAATCCCTGCCAGTAGGACTTCTAGTGTTACTTGACAAATCCCTGCCAGTAGGACTTGTAGTGTTACTTGACAAATCCCTGCCAGTAGGACTTCTAGTGTTATTTGACAAATCCCTGCCAGGAGGACTTCCAATGGTATTTGCAGAATCCCTGCCAGAACTTGCAATGTTAAACACAAAATCGCTGCCAGGACTTTCAATGGTACTCGCAAAACCAGACTACTCTTTGGTTTTTCACTTTGCAAGACCCTTGCCTGGACCTGAACATTCTACTTCCTGCCGCCTGGAATCCAGTCTCCACATTGTAACTTTTCTGTTCCTCCTATTCCCTTGGTGGAGTGATCCTGAGGGTCGTGACCTGGTGACAGTTTGCAGCAAAGTAAACTAGCACCACTAGGATCTTTGGCCCATCAGCACCTTTAGGAGCTCTGGTGAAGACAAACTGTTGCTTAGACCTTGCACCTCAGTTGAGTCTGCATCACCAGCAAGGGGGGCACCATAACATCCCACTAGAAGCAAGTTAGCATATTTCTGAAGGAAGCTGTTCACTTTGGAAAACAAAATACCTGGCAGATATCAGAAGATTGTGACAGGTTGTTAAACGATTCAAAGAAACCTGTGCTTGGATATTTCCTTAAAATACTATATGTCAAGATCATAAATTTAAATCTTTACATGAATGTCCACCATGGAAAATATGGGCAATTGGGTTTCTGTGAGAGAGTTCTGGGTTGAGGCGTGGTGCAGCATTTTTTCCCTGACTTGTCAACTGTAAACCTCTGGTGAGTTTGTAGTCCTAGGTTCTTAATCAGGGAGAAGGTGTCCTGAAGACTGTGCCTTCTATGAGAAGGCTGTATGCCTGTTTTTTAAGGCCCCATGGCTGAAGCTTAGTGTAAGAAGCTATCACCATCTGTGAGAAGGCCGAGTGTCTTGAGGTCATGCTGGCCTAATCTGATCTGTGTTAGAGTTATCATTAGAATTGTGAAACACTAGAACATCCAGCTTTCTGAGGCTACCAGAAAAGTTCTATGTGATTCTTGTGGATGCCGAGACCTACCCAGCGGTTTCAAGCCTGGGAAGCTGCTAGAGCCAGACCATTGAGTTTTTGGATACTCTACTTTCTCCTGACCTACCTTGTATCATGGTCATGATGTAACAGTTAAATGTGATGTACCCTTGGAACAAGGTGTTCCTAATAGGGGAGGGAAAGAAAGAAAGAAAGAAAGAAAGAAAGAAAGAAAGAAAGAAAGAAAGAAAGAAAGAAAGAAAGAAAGAAAGAAAGAAAGAAAGAAAGAAAGAAAGAAAGAAAGAAAGAAAGAAAGAAAGAAAGAAAGAAAGAAAGAAAGAAAGAAAGGAAAAGAAAAGAAAAAAGAAAAGGAAAGAAAGAAGTTTACATTTGGGAGAGAGAAAGTGAAATTGAGAAATGGAGTAATAGAGAAAGAGAGAGCGGTTTCAAGCCTGGGAAGCTGCTGGAGCCAGACCATTGAGTTTTTGGATACTCTACTTTCTCCTGACCTACCTTGTATCATGGTCATGATGTAACAGTTAAATGTGATGTACCCTTGGGACAAGGTGTTCCTAATAGGGGAGGGATAGAGAAAAAAAGAAAGAAAGAGAGAAAGAAAGAGAAAGAAAGAAAGAAAGAAAGAAAGAAAGAAAGAAAGAAAGAAAGAAAGAAAGAAAGAAAGAAAGAAAAGGAAAGAAAGAAGTTTACATTTGGGAGAGAGAAAGTGAAATTGAGAAATGGAGTAATAGAGAAAGAGAGAGCGAGAGAAGAAAAGAAGAAGAAATAAACAGACAGAAGAAAAACAAGAAAGAGAGAAAGAAGGAGAGAGAGAGAGAGAGAGAAGAGAGAGAGAGTCCTCTCAAGCACCTTGAATGACTCTACATGACGTTGAGGAAAAAACGAGAAAGAGAGAAAGAAGGAGCGAGAGAGAGAGAAGGAGAGAGAGAGAAAGGAGAGAGAGAGTGCTCCCCAGCACCTGGTATGACTCTACATTATGCCCAGGTGAAGTTCCTGCTGTATACAGATGACATCCCACCACTGTCACCAACAGAGAAAGGCCTACAAGACAGCCTGGAAGTTTTGGAGAAATACAGTACCACATGGGCACTACCTATCAATTCAAAATCATGGCTTTCCAAAGGAATAACATAAAACAAAGAGCCCTTCCTTTACATTAGACAACTGCACTCTTGATGAATCCCACAGCTACACATACTTCAGCCCAGAAACAAACCAATGAGGAACGGTGAAGCCAGCCATAGAGGCCCTTAAAGACAAGGCATGCAGAACCTTCTACGCCATCAGGAGACAGCGGTACCACCTAAAATTACCGATAAGAGTCTGGCTTAGAATCTTTGATGGCGTCATCATCCCAATCCTTCTTTATGGCAGTGAAGTTTGGAGTCCTGTCACCTATCCACACCTATCCAAATGGGACTCCAGCCTGACAAAAATATTTAATCTGGAATTCTGCAAGCACCTCCTCCAAGTCCATCGGAGAACTTCCAATAGTGCTTGCCGGGCTGAGTTGGGCAGATTTCCCTTAGTCCTCACAGTACAAAAGAGGGCGCTATCATATTGGGACCACCTACAAAACAGCAGTCCTAACTCATACCACCATAAAGCCCTACTGACCAATAAGGACCAGTCAAAGCCATGTATCCTGCAACAACTCAGCAGTGCCTTGTCTTTGCCAAACACCCAACAATCTGGCCTGACTAAATCTCAAATAAAGAACATATTGAATGATTCCCAAGTAAAATATGTTGCAGAATGGAGAATTGAAATAAACTCCAAGAAACTGTTTACCAATCACTGCAGGGAGACTACAAACCGTCCCCATACCTGGAGGTGCTACAAGACCTCAAAGACAGACAGACCCTGAGCTGGTACAGACAGTGCCCACAGTCTGGAAAGCAAATCAAGACAGAACAGACCAGGGGCAGACAGACAACTCATGGGGCCCCCCCGGGCAATAGGGAATCATGGGGCCCCTGTGTCCTTGCTCAAACTCAAAAAAGCCTATGAAAAAGGTACCAGGGGCATCTCATGGGGCCCCCTACTGACCCGGGGCCCTCGGGCAGTGCCCAAGTTTTCAAATGGTCAGTCTGCCCCTGGAAAAGACAGACCTACAAGCCCAGGGAGAGTAGACTGTGCCAGCAATGTGACCAGGGGGTCCTGGAGGACGAGGACCACTTTCTGCTACAGTGCCCCAAGTACTCATCAGTGAAGGACACTCACTTCCAGAGACCCTCCGCTCTCATCCCGGACTTCACTTCTATAGAAGAGAAAAGAAAGCTGCAAATTCTACTGGGAGAAGAGGAGCCAATGGTGAAAATAGTTGCATAATATATGACAGCATACCATAGACTGAGACGGACATGAAAAATTGGGGACTTAAAAATCCTTTACATTGACTCTTCCCCTATCCTCCTTTACACAGCGTTCCAAATTATTATGCAAATTCTATTTAACAAAGATTAAATATTTTGTTTTTCAGTTTAACTCATGGATGGCATTGTGTGTCAGGGCTCTTTTGATCACTGAAAACAATCTGGGACACCTGTGATAATTAGATTGGCCGGTGAGCCCAATTTAAGGAAAAACTACTAAAGGAGGGTGTTCCACATTATTAAGCAGAGCGCCATTTACAAGCAATATGGGGAAGGAAAAGGATCTCTCTGCTGCCGCAAAGAGTGAAATAGTTCAATGCCTTGGATGAGGTATGAAAAGAGATTTGTGGCTGATTCAGAGCACAGACGGGTTTGTGCAGATAAAGGTACATTGAGGAAGATTTCTGCCAGATCCATGCATCGGATCCAGACAGCAGCTGCTAAAATACCATTACATAGCAGCAAACAGATATTTGAAGCTGCTGGTGCCTCTGGAGTCCCACGGACATCAAGGTGTAGAGTCCTCCAGAGTCTTGCAACTGTGCATAAACCTTCTTTTCGGCCACCACTAACCAATGCTCACAAGCAGAAACGTCTGCATTGGGCAGAAAAATACATGAAGACTAATTTTCAAACAGTCCTGTTCACTGATGAGTGCCGTGCAACCCTGGATGGTCCAGACGGATAGAGTAGTGGATGGTTGGTGGACGGCCACCTTGTTCCAACAAGGCTGCGACATCAGCAAGGCGGTGGTGGAGTCATGTTTTGGGCCGGAATCATGGGAACAGAGCTGGTTGGCCCCTTTAGGGTCCCCGAAGGGGTAAAGATGACCTCTGCAAAGTATGTGGAGTTTATGACTGACCACTTTCTTCCCTGGTACAGAAGGAAGAACTATGCTTTCTGTAATAAAATCATCTTCATGCATGACAATGCACCATCTCATGCTGCAAAGAATACCTCTGCATCAATGGCCGCTATGGGGAAAAGGAGAGAAAGTCATGGTGTGGCCTCCATCCTCCCCTGACCTCAATCCTATTGAGAACCTTTGGAGCATCCTCAAGCAAAAGATCTATGAGGGTGGGAGGAAGTTTACATCCAAACAGCAGCTCTGGGAGGCTATTCTGACATCTTGCAAACAAATTCAAGCAGAAACTGTCCAAATACTCACAAGTTCAATGGATGCAAGACTTGTGAAGCCATCAAATAAGGGCTCCTATGTTACAATGTAACGTGACCTGTTCAAATGTTTAAAAAGTTAAAATGTTGTTAAAAGTTTGATTGAAATAGCTTTTGATTTCAGTAAATATGCTGCAAACACAACAAATGACAATTTTCAGTTATTTACAACCTATAAAGTGTTTTGAAACTTCCTGTGCGGAATAACTTGGAACAAAAATCCTGTTATCATTAGGAGGTTTGTTCAATAAAATGTGAATTTTACTCTTAATAGTTGTAACATGAGAATTATGCCGACTGTTATTTACATCAATTATTTAGGTAAATTAGAAAAATATAATTTGCATAATAATTTGGAACACGGTGTATATTACGCCTTACCCCCCTCCCCCCTTCCCATAAAAACTGAAAGAAAAGAAAAAAGAGAAAGAAGCAAAGACACAAAACAGACAGAATGAGAAAAGCGAGAGTGAGAAAGAAAATAAAAGAGGAAACAAAAAGGAGCATTATGTTATGTAATCTGGTGCTGGGTGCAGAGGAAGATTTTAATCCTCAGTAATTGGGACTTTGTTCTGGGAGTGAAGGGTCAGTGGTGCGCAGACACTGGAGTGCATCAAATGTATCATCATTAGTTGCTCGGTAAACTATGATTTTGTTCACTCTGTGAATCAAGTATCAAGAAGACGTCTCTGCACAAAGCCTGCTTTTATTAATTGCATCTGAATGTGCATCGAATTTAATTAACTTGCTACAGTAAGTTCTGTGCACTCGTTAGTCAGAAAGATCCGCATCACACTTTCAAGGCTATTAATCTACAGAAAGTGCCAAAAAGGAAAAAAAACAAAAAAACAAACTCATTCATATCTCCTATTATTTGCTTAATGGTTAATGCGGCAGATGGCTATTGTTTGGAATGTGAAGACACATGACACTATTATTTACATGTGAATGCATGCAACGATTTGTAGATGCACAGTATATTAATTGTGGAGAGAGCAGCATTCTTTTCAATAAAGCATTGTACCCCTTATAACTTAAAGGAATACTAAAGGAACTTTCTTTTAGTTTTGGACAAAGCTGGAGAGGGATTAGAACCCCTGTTAGGGTTTTATTGCAGTCTGTGCCCTCATTAGGGAGAGTCTGTTTGTCCTGTTACTGTTATCACCAAATGGCAAAGTGAAAGAAAATCTAAAATTTTGTGTTGTCACCAGAACAGGAATAGAGGGGAAATCTTCCAAAGTGGATACATTCTTCTCAATGAGCACCGATGTAAGAGACATTCTTCCCAATGTAGGGAGTATTCTTCCCACTGACCACCAATGTAAGGGACATTCTTCCCATTGACCACCAATGTAAGGGACATTCTTCCCACTGACCACCAATGTAAGGAACATTCTTCCCACTGACCACCAATGTAAGGGACATTCTTCCCACTGACCACCAATGTAAGGGGCATTCCTCCCACTGACCACCAATATGAGGAGCAATATTCCCAATGTAGGGAGTATTCTTCCCACTGACCACCAATGTAAGCAGCAATATTCCCAATGCAGGGAGTATTCTTCCCACTGATCACCAATGTAAGGGGCATTGTTTCCATTGAACAACAATATGAGGAGCAATATTCCCAATGTAGGGAGTATTCTTCCCACTGACCACCAATGTAAGGGACATTCTTCTCACTGACCACCAATGTAAGGAACATTCTTCCCACTGACCACCAATGTAAGGGGAATTCTTCCCACTGACCACCAATGTAAGGGACATTCCTCCCACTGACCACCAATATGAGGAGCAATATTCCCAATGTAGGGAGTATTCTTCCCACTGACCACCAATGTAAAGGACATTCTTCTCACTGACCACCAATGTAAGGAACATTCTTCCCACTGACCACCAATGTAAGGGGAATTCTTCCCACTGACCACCAATGTAAGGGGCATTCCTCCCACTGACCACCAATATGAGGAGCAATATTCCCAATGTAGGGAGTATTCTTTCCACTGACCACCAATGTAAGCAGCAATATTCCCAATGTAGGGAGTATTCTTCCCACTGACCACCAATGTAAGCAGCAATATTCCCAATGTAGGGAGTATTCTTCCCACTGACCACCAATGTAAGCAGCAATATTCCCAATGTAGGGAGTATTCTTCCCACTGACCACCAATGTAAGCAGCAATATTCCCAATGTAGGGAGTATTCTTCCCACTGATCACCAATGTAAGGAGCATTGTTTCCATTGACCAACAATATGAGGAGCAATATTCCCAATGTAGGGAGTATTCTTACCACTGACCACCAATGTAAGGAGCAATATTCCCAATGTAGGGAGTATTCTTCACACTGACCACCAATGTGAGGAGCAATATTCCCAATGTAGGGAGTATTCTTCCCACTGTCCACCAATGTAAGGAACAGTCTTCTGAATGTAGGGAGTATTCTTCTCACTGATCATCAATGTAAGGGACATTCTCACTGATCATCAATGTAAGGAACAGTCTTCCGAATGTAAGGAGTATTCTTCTCACTGATCATCAACGTAAGGGACATTCTTCCCACTGACCACCAATGTAAGGAACAGTCTTCCAAATGTAGGGAGTATTCTTCCCACTGATCACCAATGTAGGGAGTATTCTTCCCACTGACCACCAATGTAAGCAGCAATATCCCCAATGTAGGGAGTATTCTTCCCACTGACCACCAATGTAAGCAGCAATATTCCCAATGTAGGGAGTATTCTTCCCACTGATCACCAATGTAAGGAACGGTCTTCCGAATGTAGGGAATATTCATCCCACTGAACACCAATGTAAGGAGCATTGTTTCCATTGACCAACAATATGAGGAGCAATATTCCCAATGTAGGGAGTATTCTTCCCACTGACCACCAATGTAAGGAGCAATATTCCCAATGTAGGGAGTATTCTTCACACTGATCACCAATGTAACAAACAGTCTTCCGAATGTAGGGAGTATTCTTCTCACTGATCACCAATGTAAGGAACATTCCTCTCACTGATCATCAATGTAAGGGACATTCTTCCCACTGACCACCAATATGAGGAACAGTCTTCCCAATGTAGGGAGTATTCTTCTCACTGATCATCAATGTAAGGGACATTCTTCCCACTGACCACCAATGTAAGGGACATTCTTCCCACTGACCACCAATGCAAGGGACATTCTTCCCACTGACTATTAATGTAATGGGACATTCTTCCCACTGTCCCCCAGTGTAAGGAACAGTCTTCCGAATGTAGGGAGTATTCTTCTCACTGATCATCAATGTAAGGGACATTCTTCCCACTGACCATCAATATAAGGGACATTCTTCCCACTGACTACCAATGTAAGGAGCATTCTTCCCACTGACCACCAATGTAATGGGGCATTCTTCCCACTGACCACCAATGTAAGGAGCATTCTTCCCACTGACCACCAATGTAAGGAGCATTCTTCCCACTGACCACCAATGTAATGGGGCATTCTTCCCACTGATCTCCAATGTAAGGGACATTCTTCCCACTGACCACCAATGTAAGGAACATTCTTCCCACTGACCACCAATGTAAGGAACATTCTTCCCACTGATCACCAATGTAAGGGACATTCTTCCCACTGACCACCAATGTAAGGAGCATTCTTCCCACTGACCACCAATGTAAGGGACATTCTTCCCACTGACCACCAATGTAAGGGACATTCTTCCCACTGACCACCAATGTAAGGAGCATTCTTTCCACTGACCACCAATGTAAGGAGCATTCTTCCCACTGACCACCAATGTAAGGAGCATTTATTCTCACTGACCACCAATGTAAGGAGCATTTATTCTCACTGACCACCAATGTAATGGGGCCTTTCTCTCACTATAGTAATCATTATTAGGGGTTCCCTGAGACATGAAAGTTATTTTAAGGGTTCTTCCATGTTAAAAATTGTAGGAAAGGCTAGTCTAACCTTTCTTCCTAAACTGTTTCCTTTACATACCTATTAATAGATAAATGACTCGATTCTGATCATCTGCAAATCATCATTCCTTGCTTGTGTGCAGATCGGATCCATTGCTCTTGTTGTGTTGGATTTTCAGCCTTTTAACTTAATAGGAAAATTTACACAAGTATAAAAGCTAATGGACTAGACTCATCTCACAGAGAGGAACCATAATGTCTACATTGATGGATTCTTATATAACACAAACATAATATAAAACTTGACTTTATTAATCTCAGTTATAAAATGAAATAATTATCAGACATAGAAGTTTATTTGAGATGATGAAAGAAGTACCGATTTTCTGTATCTTATTTATGTTAGAAGAACCCACAATGAATGGAGATTTAATGATTTTACACCCAGCACTCTGTTAGACTTTAGATTTGCTCAAACTATTAAAGATAAAAGCACTTAAAAAGAACGGTCAGATATAAAATGGTGCTTTCAACCCGCGAACGGCATAGTGTGTTAGGGTGTCTGCGACAACCAGCAGAGGCCTGCGCTGCACTAAAGTAAAGATGGAAAGGTGATGTCAGTAGACACTAACTGGGTGGTGCCCTTTCACACTAGAGGTCCCACCATCACATCAGAGTCCCCCCCAGGGGCGGACTGACCATTTGGAAACTCGGGCACTGCCCAAGGGCCTGGGGTCAGTAGGGGGCCCCATGAGATGCCCCTGGTACCTTCTTCATAGGCTTTTTCGAGTTTGGGCAAGGACACAGGGGCCCCATGATCCCCTATTGCCCGGGGGCCCCATGAGTTGTCAGTACGCCCCTGGTCCCCCCTTCACATCAGAGACCCCCATCTTCATGTCAGAGTCTGCCCTTCACATCAGAGACCCCCCTATACATTAGAATCCTCCATCACATCACAGTCACCCCTATACAACAGAGGTCCCTTATACATTACAGATTTACACTTTCATATTAGAGGTCCCACCATCACATCAGAGACCGACCCCCCCCTTCATGTCAAAGTACTTCTTTCACATCACAGTCATCCCTTCATATCAGAGTCCTCCCATCAATTCAGAGGTTCCTCCATCACATAAGAGACTCCCCTTCAAGTCAAAGTCTCCCTTTCATACCAGAGGCCACCCATCACATCAGAGTTCCACTATACTGTACTTGACAGCCACTATCACATCCAGGGGCGGACTGACAACTCATGGGGCCTCTGGGCAATAGGGGATCATGGGGCCCCTGTGTCCTTGCCCAAACTCAAAAAAGCCTATGAAAAAAGTACCAGGGGCATCTCATGGGGCCCCCTACTGACCCCGGGCCCTCGGGCAGTGCCCGAGTTTCCAAATGGTCAATCCGTTCCTGATCACATCGGAGTCACTTCAATGCATCAATGCACATGACAGAGGCCTATAGTCATATAAGAGCCTTCCCATCACCACAGAGCCCCTCCATCACAGACCCCTCTCATTCACAGAGCCCCTCCATCACAGACCCCTCTCATTCACAGAGCCCCTCCATCACAGACCCCTCTCATTCACAGAGCCCCTCCATCACAGACCCCTCTCATTCACAGAGCCCCTCCATCACAGAGCCTCCCAATCACAATCTCCCTTAAACATAGAGCACCCCAATCACAGAGCCCCACAGTCAAACAGCCTCCCCCCTGTCACAGAGTCCCCTGATTACACAGTTCCCTCTTCACATCAGAGCCCTACCTATTGACTCAAGCAGCGCCAGAGGGCAGGAGGTCTGGAGGAGGCAGACATCTGTCTTTTTTTTCCTGAAAGTTGAGAGCAGCCATGCATGCTACCTGCCCTGGATCAGAATCATGTGCTGCCACGGTGCGGCCAAATGAATGAACGTCATGCATCCTGCCTCTACAGCATTGCAGGTTGCTATGGTGCAAGCAGCCAGCTGCCCACATCATAGCAACTTATGATGCTGATACAGTGTACACTGAATCCCGCACTCGTGGCACCCCAGGGGACCCCAGATGGCACCCCTGTTGAGAAACACTGCTCTAGGGGGCATGTATATATAGTATCCATTTCTCATGCAGCCAGCAGTATAACCCTAGATCAGGGGTGTGCCTACAGTGGTTGCAGGGGTCACAATGACCACCTGGTCCCATTTTCCTCCCTGTACACTTGGATAGGATGAGCGTTTAGGGTGCCTACATACAGAGAAACTGATCTCTACATTTTTCCTCCTGCATCTGCTGAAAACAGGTATTCAGTGGCTGCAGGAGTAAAATGGAGAGATCCATTCCTCTGTATGCAGCTGTCCTCCACCGGCTTCCCCCCTCCCCACTCCCGCTGGCCTCTGTGTTGGATGCTGTCAGGATGGATAGCGGGGAAGGGGCTGGGATATGTGTCATTTACCATACCCTTCCTTGTCTTAATAAATAAAGTCAGTGATCTGTACCAATCACGGACTGTGTTCATTCATAACAAAGTAAACTGTGTCCATTCATTCTGTGCAGCTGAGGATGCAGAGAAGGAGATTGAGGGTTGTGTCCTCAATCTCCTTTCTCTGTCTCAAAGTTGGACCATCAGAGGTCTGTTTAGACCCCTGATATTTAACCAAAGCCCCCCAACGGGCTCCTAAAAAATTTAAAGTAAACAAAGTAAACTGTGTCCATTCATTCTGTGCAGCTGAGGATGCAGAGAAGGAGATTGAGGGTTGTGTCCTCAATCTCCTTTCTCTGTCTCAAAGTTGGACCATCAAAGGTCTGTTTAGACCCCTGATATTTAACCAAAGTCCCCCAAAGGGGCTTCTAAAAAAATTTAAAGTAAGCAAAGTAAACTGTGTCCATTCATTATGTGCAGCTGAGGATGCAGAGAAGGAGATTGAGGGTTATGTCCTCAATCTCCTTTCTCTGTCTCAAAGTTGGATCATCAATGGTCTGTTTAGACCCCTGATATTTAACCAAAGTCCCCAACGGGCTCCTAAAAAATTTAAAGTAAGCAAAGTAAACTGTGTCCATTCATTATGTGCAGCTGAGGATGCAGAGAAGGAGATTGAGGGTTATGTCCTCAATCTCCTTTCTCTGTCTCAAAGTTGGATCATCAATGGTCTGTTTAGACCCCTGATATTTAACCAAAGTCCCCAACGGGCTCCTAAAAAATTTAAAGTAAACAAAGTAAACTGTGTCCATTCATTCTGTGCAGCTGAGGATGCAGAGAAGGAGATTGAGGGTTGTGTCCTCAATCTCCTTTCTCTGTCTCAAAGTTGGACCATCAAAGGTCTGTTTAGACCCCTGATATTTAACCAAAGTCCCCCAAAGGGGCTTCTAAAAAAATTTAAAGTAAGCAAAGTAAACTGTGTCCATTCATTATGTGCAGCTGAGGATGCAGAGAAGGAGATTGAGGGTTATGTCCTCAATCTCCTTTCTCTGTCTCAAAGTTGGATCATCAATGGTCTGTTTAGACCCCTGATATTTAACCAAAGTCCCCAACGGGCTCCTAAAAAATTTAAAGTAAACAAAGTAAACTGTGTCCATTCATTCTGTGCAGCTGAGGATGCAGAGAAGGAGATTGAGGGTTATGTCCTCAATCTCCTTTCTCTGTCTCAAAGTTGGATCATCAATGGTCTGTTTAGACCCCTGATATTTAACCAAAGTCCCCAACGGGCTCCTAAAAAATTTAAAGTAAACAAAGTAAACTGTGTCCATTCATTCTGTGCAGCTGAGGATGCAGAGAAGGAGATTGAGGATTGTGTCCTCAATCTCCTTTCTCTGTCTCAAAGTTGGACAATCAAAGGTCTGTTTAGACCCCTGATATTTAACCAAAGCCCCCCAACGGGGTTCCTAAAAAAAATTGTAAAAAAAAAAAAATATTGTTATAAAAGAAAAGAATGATAAATGATAATTAAAAAAATAAAAACAACAAAAATAAAAAAACTACTAACACCAGTTGCGAAACTACCAGGGTCACAAAGGTGGAACTTGAGGATGGGCTCTTGAGTTCCGCCACCCAGCTCAGTCGGGGGTTACTTATCACTAAGCTGTGTCCCTCAATGGACAATATGGGGACACAGCTTTTACATTCGCTCAATTTATACATATATTATATCCTCCCTTCTCATCGTTGATCTATATTTCCACTTTCATCCGTGATCCGTGTTACAAATCAGCAACAGGACCAAGAGGAAAGGAACATAATTTACCAAAAAAAAAAAAAAAAATTGAAACATCTTTCGGTCGAGCGACCGCATGCAAATTGTGATTAGTTGATGGGTTTTTGGAAGAGACATGAGAACTCTTCATTATTGATTCATCTATTGTTAATAAAGGCCATGGGACACACATCAGGCTTCGAGACGGCTTCATTAATGCCGCAGAAAACTTCCTCTGTGTTATTACTTATCACTTACAGCAGAAAAGCAGAAATCTTCTCTCTTTTTTTTTTTTTTCCTTGGCATAAAACATTTGATGCAAGATTTATAAGCTGACAGGGTTAGCATCAGTTCAAACGAAGCCATATAATTGCAGTGGAGATGGGAGAGATCAAGGTAACATGTATGAACATGGAATATTATGGTGAATGTGCAACAATCGGACACGTATCCCGGGATGATCTATGGCATTAGACTGCATATGTAGCAGAAATGGCTGTAATACAGACTGGCACATGATAGACAGTCCTGAAAAAGGAATTGTATTTTATATATTCATAAAGTAGATGTACAGCCAATCGCTACAATCTCCCATAATGCTTAATATTAGAGATGAGCGAATTATTCAAAAATTCGATTCGGCTGATTCGCCGAATTTGCGGAATAAATTCGATTCGATGCGAATTTATTCGCTGCGAATTTAACTTATTAAAAGGGTTTCTAGGCTTCAGAGAGCCTTTATATTAGTGCAGAACACTGTACCTTTAATTTAAATTCCCTTGGAGTCTGCTGGGGAAGAGAAATAATACTGTCAGTCAGTATGACATGCAGATGAGTGCCGTCGATCTTAGAATCACCGCACACTTCACTCACTTGGGCAGTCACGGGGCACGACGAAGAAGAAGAAGAATGAAAAGAAGAATGAAAAGAAGAAGAATGAAAAGAAGAAGAAGAAGAATGAAAAGAAGAATGAAAAGAAGAAGAAGAAGAATGAAAAGAAGAAGAAGAAGAATGAAAAGAAGAAGAAGAATGAAAAGAAGAAGAAGAAGAATGAAAAGAAGAATGAAAAGAAGAAGAAGAAAAATGAAAAGAAGAATGAAAAGAAGAAGAAGAAGAATGAAAAGAAGAAGAATGAAAAGAAGAATGAAAAGAAGAAGAAGAAGAAGAATGAAAAGAAGAAGAATGAAAAGAAGAAGAAGAAGAATGAAAAGAAGAAGAAGAAGAAGAATGAAAAGAAGAATGAGAAGAAGAATGAAAAGAAGAATGAGAAGAATGAAAAGAAGAAGAATGAAAAGAAGAAGGAGAAGAATGAAAAGAAGAATGAAAAGAAGAAGAAGAATGAAAAGAAGAAGAATGAAAAGAAGAAGAAGAAGAATGAAAAGAAGAAGAAGAATGAAAAGAAGAATGAGAAGAAGAATGAAAAGAAGAATGAGAAGAATGAAAAGAAGAAGAATGAAAAGAAGAAGGAGAAGAATGAAAAGAAGAATGAAAAGAAGAAGAATGAAAAGAAGAAGAAGAATGAAAAGAAGAAGAATGAAAAGAAGAAGAAGAATGAAAAGAAGAATGAAAAGAAGAAGAATGAAAAGAAGAAGAATGAAAAGTAGAATGAAAAGAAGAAGAAGAATGAAAAGAAGAAGAAAAAGAAGAATGAAAAGAAGAATGAAAAGAAGAAGAAGAATGAAAAGAAGAAGAAGAAGAAGAATGAAAAGAAGAATGAAAAGAAGAAGAAGAATGAAAAGAAGAAGAAGAAGAATGAAAAGAAGAATGAAAAGAAGAAGAAGAAGAATGAAAAGAAGAAGAAGAAGAAGAATGAAAAGAAGAAGAAAAAGAAGAATGAAAAGAAGAATGAAAAGAAGAAGAAGAATGAAAAGAAGAATGAAAAGAAGAATGAAAAGCAGAAGAAGAATGAAAAGAAGAAGAAGAAGAATGAAAAGAAGAATGAAAAGAAGAAGAAGAAGAAGAATGAAAAGAAGAAGAAGAAGAAGAAGAATGAAAAGAAGAAGAAGAAGAAGAATGAAAAGAAGAAGAAGAAGAAGAATGAAAAGAAGAATGAAAAGAGGAAGAAGAAGAAGAATGAAAAGAAGAAGAAGAAGAATGAAAAGAAGAAGAAGAAGAATGAAAAGCAGAAGAAGAAGAATGAAAAGAAGAATGAAAAGAAGAAGAAGAAGAATGAAAAGAAGAAGAAGAAGAATGAAAAGAAGAATGAAAAGAAGAAGAATGAAAAGAAGAAGAAGAAGAATGAAAAGAAGAATGAAAAGAAGCAGAATGAAAAGAAGAAGAAGAATGAAAAGAAGAATGAAAAGAAGAAGAAGAAGAATGAAAAGAAGAATGAAAAGAAGAAGCAGAATGAAAAGAAGAAGAATGAAAAGAAGAATGAAAAGAAGAAGAAGAAGAACAAGAAGGAATGAAAAGAAGAAGAAGAATGAAAAGAAGAAGAAGAATGAAAAGAAGAAGAAGAAGAATGAAAAGAAGAATGAAAAGAAGAAGAAGAATGAAAAGAAGAAGAAGAAGAATGAAAAGAAGAATGAAAAGAAGAAGAAGAAGAATGAAAAGAAGAAGAAGAAGAATGAAAAGAAGAATGAAAAGAAGAAGCAGAATGAAAAGAAGAAGAAGAATGAAAAGAAGAATGAAAAGAAGAAGAAGAAGAACAAGAAGGAATGAAAAGAAGAAGAAGAATGAAAAGAAGAAGAAGAATGAAAAGAAGAAGAATGAAAAGAAGAAGAAGAATGAAAAGAAGAAGAATTCCAGTACAGCAAAAAGTGTATCTGCAGAGAGCTCCGCTATTTCTGACAGTTCTCTGACAGTTCATTTACAGCGGTTGAAACATTGTATCTGCCCCAGCCCCCACCTACATGTATACTTGCTTGCAATACTTACTGAGAGGTATACCGCTGCAATACTGTGCCATTGCCGAGTAACATGCAGCTGCAATACTATGCCATTGCCGAGTAACATGCTGCTGCCATACTGTGCCATTGACAAGTAACATGCAGCTGCAATACTGTGCCATTGCCGAGTAACATGCTGCGGCAATACTGCGCCATTGCCAAGTAACATGCAGCTGCAATACTGTACCATTGCCCAGTAACATGCAGCCGCAATACTGTGCCATTGCCGAGTAACATGCAGCTGTAATACTGTGCCATTGCCAAGTAACATGCAGCTGCAATACTGCGCCATTGCCAAGTAACATGCAGCTGCAATACTGTACCATTGCCGAGTAACATGCAGCTGTAATACTGTGCCATTGCCGAGTAACATGCAGCTGCAATACTGCGCCATTGCCAAGTAACATGCAGCTGCAATACTGTGCCATTGCCAAGTAACATGCAGCCGCAATACTGTGCCATTGCCGAGTAACATGCAGCTGCAATACTGCGCCATTGCCAAGTAACATGCAGCTGCAATACTGTGCCATTGCTGAGTAATATACTGTCAAAATACTGTGTATTACTGAGAGATATACAGCTGCAATACTGTGCCATTGCCGAGTAACATGCAGCTGCAATACTGTGCCATTGACAAGTAACATGCTGCTTCAATACTGTGCCATTGCCGAGTAACATGCAGCTACAATACTGTGCCATTGCCGAGTAACATGCTGCTGCCATACTGTGCCATTGACAAGTAACATGCTGCTTCAATACTGTGCCATTGCCGAGTAACATGCAGTTACAATACTGTGCCATTGCTGAGTAACACGCAGCTGCAATACTGTGCCATTGCCGAGTAACATGCAGCTACAATACTGTACCACTGCCGAGTAACATGCAGCTGCAATACTGTGCCATTGCCGAGTAACATGCAGCTGCAATACTGTACCATTTCCGAGTAACATGCAGCCGCAATACTGTGCCATTGCCAAGTAACATGCAGCTGCAATACTGTGCCATTGCCAAGTAACATGCAGCTGCAATACTGTACCATTGCTGAGTAACATGCAGCTGCAATACTGTGCCATTGCCGAGTAACATGCTGCGGCAATACTGCGCCATTGCCAAGTAACATGCAGCTGTAATACTGTGCCATTGCCAAGTAACATGCAGCTGCAATACTGCGCCATTGCCAAGTAACATGCAGCTGCAATACTGTGCCATTGCCGAGTAACATGCAGCTGTAATACTGTGCCATTGCCAAGTAACATGCAGCTGCAATACTGTACCATTGCCGAGTAACATGCAGCTGTAATACTGTGCCATTGCCAAGTAACATGCAGCTGCAATACTGTGCCATTGCCGAGTAACATGCAGCTGCAATACTGCGCCATTGCCAAGTAACATGCAGCTGCAATACTGTGCCATTGTCAAGTAACATGCAGCCGCAATACTGTGCCATTGCCGAGTAACATGCAGCTGTAATACTGCGCCATTGCCAAGTAACATGCAGCTGCAATACTGTGCCATTGCCGAGTAACATGCAGCTGCAATACTGTGCCATTGCCGAGTAACATGCAGCTGTAATACTGTGCCATTGCCGAGTAACATGCAGCTGTAATACTGTGCCATTGCCGGGTAACATGCTGCTGCAATACTGTGCCATTGCCGAGTAACATGCAGCTGCAATACTGTGCCATTGCCAAGTAACATGCAGCTGCAATACTGTTCCATTGCCAAGTAACATGCAGCTGCAATACTGTACAAGATATTACACAACTTCCAGGACTGTGTGATCTCTCCCGGATGGGGTACCCCGGCCCCGGCCCCACCTACATGTATACTCGCTTGCTTCAAGCTGAACCGATACAACTATACACTATAAACCGTACCCAGAATTCGACTTTTAATTATGTTCTTTTATTGCAAGATGGCAGATGCTGGGTGTACCTGATCCACGTTCTGAGCGAATCTGCTTCCTCCGTGACCTCCTTCACTTCCACCACCCAACATGGCGTGTCCCTTTAAACTTCAAGGTCTTGTCATGCAAGACACTTGATGGTAGAATGTGAATCTTTCATACCCCCCCCCCCCCCCCCCCCGAGTACGGAGGAAAACTATTCGACTCCCAAAAGCCCGCCGTCTCTTCCCATAGACATGAATTGCTAATGTCGCAGTATTACATTTCTGTATTTATCATTTTGATGTATTGCTGAATAAGGCTCTGCCACCAGAACATGTGAGAAAAAAGAGCATTTTCCGCGCTTCTGATGCTGCTAAAACATTTATAAGTCAAATAGATCTGCTGATGCGAAAAATACATTTGCAGGCTACAAATTGAGGACCTTCCTTCATTTACTTGTTGGCACGTCCGGACATGTGCTTTATAGAAAGATGATAAAACGCACAAGGCGAGACACCCGATATGAGTTCCCGAGCGACACGCTGAGAATTCTCAGATTCATCTTATTGAAGTTTTCGATCGATTACAACCCCAATTGAGTTTTTAAGCCCGGAAGCCGCTGAGATTCAAACACAAGGTTTTGAGTCCACCCAAGATCCATCGGGGCATTGAGATTCTGGATGTCTCTCCCAGGTGGCCTATCACCTGAGTAATTGGGTGGTGCCACCATGGCCAAGAATGAGTAGCAACAGCGCAAGCAACCTCTGGTATCCCATTGACGTTCCAGCCCTGGGGTCAGGACAATCTCCCAGCTGCCATTAAAACTCATCCCCTCATTAGCAACATTTTGAAACTTTTTCAAATGGACAACCCATCTTCCCTGCCCTCTTTCTTTCTATTCTGCTTTCGAACCGGGGAAGAACAATTACTGCTTCAAAAACATTGCTTCACCAAAAGTTCTGTAAAGATCATTATTTCATCTCTAGCCAACAATGGCCCATGTTTGAACAGTTGGCTGCATGTCAGGGCTCTGTCCACAGCAGAGGTGCTCGGAGACCTGGGCATTCCTGCCAGTACCTTGCATGGCCGCAGAAATGCACGCTGGCAAAAATCTATGCACATTGGCGCACGGACGTGAGCCGGAACACACATGCGCACTGATGCAGAGTTACGTACGCATTAGCTCAGTTTGGCGCCAGATGGCATTTATAAGGAAGCCCATCACTCCCTCAAATTACTGGTTGATCTCTGGTTCCCCAATGGTACGTGTTCCCTTGCTACTGTGATCTCCTGTCACCGATCTGGCCTGTTCTTGGACCTGTCTTCTCTACCTGACTCCAGATCTGACCTTGGCTTGGCTAATAGATATCCTCACCTGCTCTCCTGATCTGACCTTGACTTGGCTAATGGATATTCTCGCCTTCTCTCCTCATATGACCTCGGCTTGGCTAATGGATATTCTGACCTGCTCTTCAGATCTGACCCCGGCTTGGCTAATAGATATCCTCACCTGCTCGCCTGATCTGACCTCGGCTTGGCTAACGGATATTCTCGCCTTCTCTCCTGATCTGACCACGGCTTGGCTAATGGATATTCTGACCTGCTCTTCAGATCTGACCCTGGCTTGGCTAATAGATATCCTCACCTGCTTGCCTGATTTGACCTCGGCTTGGCTAATAGATATTCTCACCTGCTCTCCTGATCTGACCTCGGCTTGACTAATAGATATCCTCACCTGCTCTCTTGATCTGACCTCGGCTTGGCTAACGGATATTCTCGCCTTCTCTCCTGATCTGACCCCGGCATGGCTAATAGATATCCTCACCTGCTTGCCTGATCTGACCTCGGCTTGGCTAAGGGATATTCTCACCTGCTCTCCTGATCTGACCTCGGCTTGGCTAATAGATATCCTCACCTGCTCTCTTGATCTGACCTCGGCTTGGCTAACGGATATTCTCACCTGCTCTCCTGATCTGACCTCAGCTTGGCTAATAGATGTTCCCACCTGCTCTGCTGACCTGACCTCGGCTTGGCTAACGGATATTCTCACCTGCTCTCCTGATCTGACCCTGGCTTGGCTAATAGATGTCCTCACCTGCTGTCCTGATCTGACCTCGGCTTGGCTAACGGATATTCTCACCTGCTCTCCTGATCTGACCCTGGCTTGGCTAATAGATGTCCTCACCTGCTGTCCTGATCTGACCTTGGCTTGGCTAATAGATGTCCTCACCTGCTGTCCTGATCTGACCTCGGCTTGGCTAATAGATGTCCTCACCTGCTCGCCTCATCTGACCTCGGCTTGGCTATTAGATATTCTCACTTGCACTCCTGTGTATGACCCCGGCTATCCTATTGACTACGTCTGCTCTAATCTGCACCTGGCATCTGACCTTGACTTTGAACCAACTACTCTGTGGTCCTCTGCTACCCTGAAGGCCTGCATACCTCTCAGGGGCGCCACCTGTATGCAGACACCATTCCAGTGCATCAGCTGTGCTCCTGGGTGTACCTCTGACAAGCACTCCTACAGGCAACCCGTGCTACTGTGGGCCTGACTCCTTCTGTCAAATATCCAGGGGAGTCTGGAACTTAGCCGCAAGGGAAGCCCTCTCTCCTTTGGTCTCTAACACCAGGTACCTGATACTGCAGACCCGCATCCTTGGACGTTGGTGTCAGGGAATGGGAAGATCGCCGCGACGATCGAATCTGCACATGCGTAGAATCCTGACAAAACGTACAGGCAGGCGGGCACTAGGACCCAGGCACGCCTGTCACCAATGACTGCGCAAGCAAGCACTAGGACCCAGGAGCGCCTCTCAGGAGTCCGGCGGGCTTTTTTAAACCCGGCTCTTGCAATGCTCAAGTGCCTTATGGTCTTATCTGTGTTCCTGATTGTAGATTGTTTTGTTGCCGACCCTGCCTGACCCTGATTTGCTGTCCGTCTCCTGTTCTGATCCCTGGCTTTGTCTGATCATTCTCCTGCTTAACCCCATACGTTCTGACCTCCTGTTGACGAACCCGGCTTGTGACCTGTTTATCCCTCTGCCTGCTGATTCTGTACTACGCCGCCACCACTGGTACCGACCCGGCCTGCCCGACGCTGCTCCTGTTACCTCCTCACATCAGACTCTCACCTGCTATACACCTCCAACAGTGCTTCTACCACAGCTGGGTGAACCCAGGGGCCACGACCTGGTCTCGACCTGCTCCAAGTCCATCCCCACCATCAGGGGCCCTGGTGAACAAGCAGGTAGGAGCTTAGATTCCGCGCCTTGGGGGATTCCGGTCTGTGGAGTGCTAGAGGCTACCGCAGTTGACAGTTGTAGCTCTGGCGAGAGACCCTTATACACTTTTTTTTTTTTAATTACCAAACCAGCCAGTATTCATCTTCAGTGCAAATATTTCCCCTTCTGTCTCTTTTTGGCTGGTTGATGTCTTCAGTTTAATGGCCATCATAAACCCATTTTCTCTGAACCCAGGTCATCCCGGACAAGGCCCCAAACTTTGAGAGAACTAGCACAGTGGAGAAGAGAACTGAGTGACAGATGAGATTATCAAACACCATGCATTTTTGGCTGTGTGTATTGATTCTTCCTCCCACTCTCCACCCCTGTTGTAGAGTAACTTCAAGAGGCTGATACCAGATCAGATGTAGGTTCTTAAAAAATACATTTAATGGGTTAGTAATGATTGCCAAACTGCAATGAGTTGTGTGTTTAATATCTGGCTAGAGTTCAGCTTTAAAAAAAAATGAAAAAAAAATAATTCTGACCTAAAACCCTCTTGCTGTGAAGGCATCAAAGTCTCCAAGACACAAAGCAGTTAAGTTGATCATAAATTGTACAATCGGCATGATCTACTGCCCATTTTTTGTCCCCACACTGGCAGCCAATAATTTGATAAACGAAAATGCTCCTTTTGTTATGCGTGCCCGGCCTCAAGTTCGTTAGCGATGTTACTGTTAATAATAATGTCTCATTTACCAGCATGAAGATGATGGTGACGGGCGTGCTGGACAATCTTGTAACGCAATCAGCGGCCTGCAAGACATGAGCAGCGCGGTGACCCTTACACTCATTTGGATTACTGACAAGGGGTACCTTAACTGCTCGCAGGCAGAAATTGGCACGCCAGTCGCAGAATAAGGCCAGAATACGAGCGATACAGCAACAAAAAATAGCTTGTAGAACTGTAATAAATGACAACATGTAACAATCAATTGTCCTGTTCTACTTAGGTATGTGACCTGCTCATGAACAGATAATAGCTGACAACTTCTGCCATAGTACAGCAAATGCTGGTGCTTTTTTTTTTTTTTTTTCAATTGAAATAAAGGAGACTGGCCTTCGCCAGCAAGGAATCCAACCTTGGTCACCCCAGTTGACCTCCACAGTCCTAAACAGGTCTGGGGCTAGGCCTGTATACAGTTGCAAGAAAAAGTATGTGAACCCCTTGGGATTACGTGGAGTTTTGCATGAATTGGGCATAAAATGTGCTCTGAACATTGACCCAAAGCATACAAGTAATTCAACAAAACAATGGCTGCAACAGCACAGAATACGCCTTCTGGAGTGGCCCAGTCAGAGTCCTGACCTCAACCCCATTGAAATGCTGTGGCATGACCTTAAGAGAGCGATTCACAACAGACATCCCAAGAATATTGCTACACTGAAACAGTTTTGTGAAGAGGAGTGGTCCAAAATGACTCCAGATTGTTGTGCAGGTCTGATCTGCAACTACAGGAAACTTTTGGTTGAGGTTATTGCTGCCAAAGGAGGGTCAACCAGTTATTAAGTCCAAAGGTTCACATACTTTTTCCTCCCTGCACTGTGAATGTTTACATGTGCAATTAAACCATGGCAACATCTAATGTTTGTGTAGTATTATGTTCAGCAGACTGTGTTCGTCTATTGTTGTAACTTAGATGACGTTCAGAGCACATTTTATGCCCAATTCATGCAAAACTCCACGTAATCCCAAGGGGTTCACATACTTTTTCTTGCAACTGTATGTTACCTATAACTACCCACATTAAATATATTTTTAAAATATTTTAAAATATTCTTCCCAAATATATTGACATATATTTGAAATACTACAATTTTGGCCGTATTCAATATATATATATATATATATATATATATATACACACACAGCCGGCGTATAAGACGACTTTTTTGCCCTGAAAAACATGCCTCCAAGTGGGGGGGTCGTCTTATACGCCGGGTGCACTTCAGTTGGGATAGACATAGCTGCCATAGTGGCCTTCCGATACTCGCCCGGTGCCCATAGTGGCCTCCCGATGCCCACCCACCTCATTCTACATACCATCCAGTATCGCGCGGTATCCAGTGCGGCCGCGGCGGGTAATCAGCGTGGCTGCGGCGAGCATCAGCAACGATACAGGGGTGCCAGCCTTTTCGGCGTGACCGGCCCATTCTGCTCGGCGGAAAGCAGCGGCACTCCGGCCCGCCCCTTGTCTACGCAGAGCTCGCACATGCGGACTTGCGCACTAGTGCCAATTACAGGGAGATGCAGGGACATGGTAGTGACATGGAGACAGGGAGGGCAGACAGGAAGCAGGGACCAATCCAATCAGGCTTTGTATACAGCCAACAGCCATCCACAGTACTGCACCATTGTACAGTACAATACAGCATAGAAAATGTCCAGCATTCAAACCCCTATCAACCCTATCATGGCACCAGCAAAAAGAAAGAGGGGGTAGTCTTATACGGCGAGTATATAACAAACTCTATATTTTGAGTGGAAATGTTGGGGGTCGTCTTATACGCCGGCAAATACGGTATATATACACACACAGGTGAAACTCGAAAAATTAGAATATCGTGAAAAAGTTCATCTATTTCAGTGCAGCAACTTAAAAGGTGAAACTAATATATGAGATAGACTCATTACATGCAAAGCAAGATAGTTCAAGCCGTGATTTGTCATCAATGTGATGATTATGGCTTACAGCTCATGAAAACCCCAAATCCACAATCTCAGAAAATGAGAATATTCCATGCAATCAATAAAACAAGGATTGTACATAGAACAATATCGGACCTCTGAGAAGTAGAAGCATGCATATGTACTCAGTACTTGGTTTGGGCCCCTTTTGCAGCAATTACTGCCTCAATGTGGCGTGGCATGGAAGCTATCAGCCTGTGGCACTGCTGAGGTGTTATGGAAGATCAGGATCAGGGGCGGACTGACCATTCAGGCATTCGGGCATGGCCCGAGGGCCCGGGGTCAGTAGGGGGCCCCATGAAATGCCCCTGGTACGTTTTTATAGGCTTTTTTGGGTGCGCTTTGAGTGTGGACAAGGACACAGAGGCCCCATGATCCCCTATTGCCCGGGGGCCCCATGAGTTGTCAATCGGCCCCTGACCAGGATGCTTCAATAGCGGCCTTCAGCTCTTCTGCATTGTTCGGACTCATGTCTCTCATCTTTCTCTTGGCAATGCCCCATAGATTCTCTATGGGGTTCAGGTCAGGCGAGTTTGCTGGCCAATCAAGCACAGTAATCCCACGGTCATTGAACCAGGTTTTGGTGCTTTTGGCAGTGTGAGTGGTGCCAAGTCCTGCTGGAAAATGAAGTCAGCATCCCCATAAAGCTCGTCTGCGGAAGGAAGCATGAAGTGCTCCAAAATCTCCTGGTAGACGGCTGCGTTGACCCTGGACTTAATGAAGCACAGTGGGCCAACACCAGCAGATGACATGGCTCCCCAAATCAACACAGACTGTGGAAACTTCACACTGGACTTCAAGCACCAATCAATCAGGAAAATACCTCATTATGGCCACTAGAAGGCGCTGATGATCACAGGAATGAAATTCTTATTTATTATGACTTCAGTTCCAACTGGTGACAATAATGTGGTAATTTCTGGGCAGTCTGTGCAGTGGTTAGCACTTCAGCCTGGCAGTACTCGGGTTGTTGGTTCAAATCCCAACCACAACACCACCTGCCTGGAGTTTGCATGTTCTCCCTGTTTCCTCCGGGTACTCCGGTTTCCTCCCACACTCCAAAGACATGCTGGTAGGTTAATTGGCTCCTGTCTAAGTTGGCCCTAGTATGTGTATGTATGAATGTGAGTTAGGGACCTTAGATTGTACACCCCTTGAGGGTTAGGGACTGATGTGAATGTACAATATATATGTAAAGCACTGTGTAAATTGACGGCGCTATAGAAGTTCCTGAAATAAATAAATCATTTCTCAAACAGCTCTGTTTTTAATGATTGAATAACATTCAACCTGGAGAAAAATAGCATGATAACCTTGAAGTCTGCTCCCCTTCACATATAATGAATATACGGTGCAGTTTCACAGGATAAATAGAGCCACAACATTTTTTTTTAATATACTGTATATATAATATATATATAAAATATCACCCAAATATCTCCAAGTATCACCCAAACCGTATTTTCCACTCCTCGCATGACCTCCTGCTCTCTAGCTCCCTTGTCTCCTCCTCCCATGCTCATCTCCAGGACTTCTCCAGAGCTTCCTCCATCCTCTGGAACTCTCCACCCCAATTTATCAGACTATCGCCTACTCTGCTCACTTTTAGGTGATCTCTGAAAACCTCTCTCTTCAGGGAAGCCTATCCTGCCCTCAGCTAATAATAGAATCTTCTACTCCTCCTACCAGTCCATCCCCCACAGTTATTACCTTTTGTACCACTAGCCCCTCCCTCTTAGATTGTAAGCTCCAAGGATCAGGCCCCTCCTAACACTCTTGTATTGAACTGTATTGTTGCTGTATTGTCTCCCGTTATATTGTAAAGCGCTGAGAAAACTGTTGGCGCTATATAAATCCTGTATAATTTTATATATATATACCTACAGTTGTGTTCAAAATAATAGCAGTCAGACATCACTAACCGGATCAATCACTGTTTTTGGTAGAAATGATATTTCTACATGGCAAATAATTTACTAGCAGGTGTAGTAGAGTAATAGAAATCCAACAGACCCAACAGTCATGACATGCATGCTGCTGATTCTGTGTCATTGAATCACTCATTGAGGGGCGTGTTCAAAATAATAGCAGTGTGGAGCTCTATTAGTGAGGTCATTCATTCTTAGAAAAACAGGTGGCAATTATTGCCCTTATTGAAGGAAGGAAGGCAGCAAATGTTGTACCTGCTGGTTACAGTGCATTTCTCTCTGAAATTCTGAGGAAAATGGGTCATTCCAGACATTGTTCAGAAGAACAGCGTACCTTGATTAAAAAGTTGATTGGAGAGGGGAAAACATATAAAGAAGTGCAGAAAATGATCGGCTGCTCAGCTAAAATGATTGCAAATGCTTTAAAATGGAAACCAAAACCTGAAAGACGTGGAAGAAAGCGAAAAACTACCATTCGAATGGATAGAAGAATAACCAAAATGGCGCGGACTCAGCCAACAATCAGCTCCAGGAAGATGAAAGAAGGTGTGACGTTCCCTGTGAGGACTGTTACAATTAGAAGACGCCTATGTGAAGCCAAGCTATCTGCAAGAAGCCCCGCAAAGTCCCACTGTTGGGAAAAAAACGTGTGCTGAAGAGGTTACAATTTGCCAAAGAGCACATTGACTGGCCTAAAGAGAAATGGCGCAACATTTTGTGGACTGATGAAAGTAAGATTGTTCTTTTTGGGTCTAGTGGGCGGAGACAGTTTGTCAGACGACCCCCAAACACTGAATTCAAGCCACAGTACACTGTGAAGACAGTGAAGCATGGTGGTGCAAGCATCATGATATGGGGATGTTTCTCATACTATGGTGTTGGGCCTATTTATCGCATACCAGGGATCATGGATCAGTTTGAATACATCAGAATACTTGAAGAGCTCATGCTGCCTTATGCTGAAGAGGAAATGCCCTTGAAATGGGTGTTCCAACAAGACAACGACCCCAAACACACCAGTAAACATGCAACATCTTGGTTCCAGACCAACAAGATGGACGTTATGGAGTGGCCAGCCCAATCCCCGGATCTTAATCCAATAGAAAACTTGTGGGATGACAAAAAATGCAGTTTCTGAGGCAAAACCAAGAAATAGAGAAGAACTGTGGAATGTAGTCCAATCATCCTGGGCTGGAATACCTGATCACAGGGGCCAGAAGTTGGGTGACTCCATGCAACACAGATGTACAGCAGTTCTCAGAAACAGTGCGACTACAACCAAATATTCATGAAGTCATTCAAAGGAAAGCAAAATCTTCAAACATTTTTCAGTTTATATAGTGAATGTTTGAGTTTGTAAAGAAGAATACAAACACTGCGATTTTTTTGAACCGTCTAATATTCACTTTTCTTCAATTTGTTTTAGAGGAACAATATTTTTCTTCATGTTTTGATTTGGAATAGAATGTGTCGTGTTCCCAATGCATTTGTGTGGATAGAAATAAAAGCTATTAAAAGGATTTTGAGCTTTATTCACTTTTTTCAACACACTGCTATTATTTTGAACACAACTGTATATATATACACAGTGAGGAACAGAGGTATTTGAACACCCTGCGATTTTGCAAGTTCTCCCACTTAGAAATCATGGAGGGGTCTGACATTCACATTGTAGGTGCATTCCCACTCTGAGACAGAATTAAAAAAAAAATTCAGGAAATCCCATTGTATGATTTGTAAAGAATGTATTTGTTTTGCACTGCTGAACAGAAGTATTTGAACACCTGAGAAGATCCGTGTTAATATTTGGTACAGAAGCCTTTGTTTGCAATTACAGAGGTCAGACGTTTCCTGTAGTTCTTGACCAGGTTTGCACTGCAACAGGGATTTTGGCCGACTCCTCCACACAGATCTCCTCTAGATCTGTCAGGTTTTGGGGCTGTCGTTGAGCAACACGGAGTTTCAGCTCCCTCCAAAGATGTTCTATTGGATTTAGGGCTGGAGACTGGTTAGACCACTCCAGAACCTTGATATGTTTCTTACGGAGCCACTCCTTGGTTATCCTGGCTGTGTGCTTCGGGTCGTTGTCATGTTGGAAGACCCAGCCACGACCCATCTTTAATGCTCTGACTGAGGGAAGGAGGTTGTTGCTCAAAATCTCACAATAAATGGCCCCATTCATCCTCTCCTTAATACAGTGCAGTCGTCCTCTCCCCTTTGCAGAAAAGCACCCCCAAAGCATGGTGTTACCACCCCCATGCTTCACAGTAGGGATGGTGTTCTTGGGATGCAACTCATCCTTCTTTTTCCTCCAAACATGATGAGTGAAGTTTACTCCAAAAAGTTCTACTTTGGTCTCATCTTACCACATGACTGTCTCCCATGCCTCCTCTGGATCATCCAGATAGTCATTGGCAAACTTCAGACGGGCCTGGACATGTGATGACCTGAGCAGGGGAACCTTCCGTGCAATGCATGATTTGAAACCATGACGGCGTAGTGTTCTACCGACAGTCACCTTTGAAACTGTGGTCCCAGCTCTCTTCATGTCATTGACCAGCTCCTCCCTTGTAGTTCTGGGCTGATTCCTCACCTTTCTTATCATCAGTGATACCCCACGAGGTGAGATCTTGCATGGAGCCCCAGTCCGAGGGAGACTGACAGTCGTCTTTAGCCTCTTCCATTTTCTAACAATTGCTCCAACAGTTGATCTATTTTCACCAAGCTGTTTGGCAATTGCCCCGTAGCCCTTTCCAGCCTTGTGGAGGTCCACAATTTTGTCTCTGGTGTCTTTTGACAGCTCTTGGTCTTGCCCATGGTAGTAGTTGGCGTCTGACTGACTGTGGGGTGGACAGGTGTCTTTAAAGAGCTCAGACAGGTGCTACTAAGTTAGATTAATGAGTGGAGCAGAGGTGGACTTTTTAAAGGCACAGTAACAGGTCTTTGAGAGGCAGAATTCTTGCTGTTTCTTAGGTTTTCAAATATGTTCAGCAGTGCGAGACAAATAAATTCTTTAAAAATCATACAATGTGATTTCCTGAATTTTTTTTTTAATTCTGTCTCTCAGAGTGGGAATGCACCTACAATGTGAATTTCAGACCCCTCCATGATTTCTAAGTGGGAGAACTTGCAAAATCGCAGGGGGTTCAAATACTTCTGTTCCTCACCGTATATATAAATACATTTGCATAGCAATTTAATTGTTCTTTTAAAAAAAAAAAAAAAAAACCCTTTAGTCACATGTATGTAAGGGAAGGGTGAAGGCGGGGGAGGTCTATGAAATTGTCAGTTTCCATTCTATAATGGTACATTTCCAGCATACCAGTCCATACATCGATATGCACTAGCAGGAACTCACCAGCTCAGCTGCTCCTCATCATTATTGAGACAATTCCTGCTAGTTTGTATATCAGCACTATTAAACAGCTGTCCTTATTTCACCATTGAAGAAGCCGTGTTAGCAACTAGTCTACCCAGCATGCTCCAGGGGAGGCCTTTCACGACTGGTTAGCTCCAGCGGAGACTCGTAATTGGTGCGGTGACTAAGATTACCCACCCCGGTGGCTTGATTCAGTCAGGTTCAGTTAGAAATGCCATTACTGCTTTGGTGCAAACTTGCGAGATGGAGGAAAAAAATGTTTTATTTATCCTCTGATCAATAAATGACAGACTACCCGGGCCAAAAATAATTGATGTGTTTATCATAGAACCGACTGGAAGACTTTCAGCAATTAAAAGTCTTCCAGTGGCAGTTCCTCAATGCCTACGGTAACTAAATGGTTAAGTGAAATTATTATTTTTTTTTTAAAGTAGTTAAACTTGAAAGTTTTTTTTCCTTTACGAAAAAAAAAAAAATTGTCATGCTCTGGGTTAGCGGGAACGGAGACGTACAAGTTCTTCCTGCAGAGACGATCTTTGCAAAAACACATTCATTAAGAAAGATGCCTGCCGAGAGGCACAACATAAATTACACTTTTTTTTTTTTTCTAAACCAGCTTCCATATTTATTTTTGCTGTAGAGATAGCAGGAGGATGATGATTAGGACATCCAATGTTGTTGTGGGAGTTTATCTATTTAGAAGGGGAGCCGCTGGGATAATGTATGGGCCTTGTATGACCATGGAGTGAACTTTACTTTGGGCAGTAAATAAAAGCTACAATATCTATGTGGACACATCTCCAAATTATTGAGTTCAGGTGTTTCTGGCAAAAAGAGCTGTTAATTCTACAAGACATCTATCATAAATGAGCTCCTACAACCTTATGTTAACAGTTTGGTGAAGGCCCTTTTTTGTTCTAGTATGACTACAAGCCACCAGCTTCATAAAGCCATGGTCTGACTAGTTTGGTGTGTAGGAACCCGAGAGTCCTTCATCAAGCTTTGACCTCAACCCTACTGAATACCTCTGGGATGAATTAGAATGCAAATTCTGAGCTAAGTCTTCTCATCCAACATTAGTACTTGACCTCGACCCTACTGAGCACCTTTGGAATGAACTAGAATGCCAATTGCGACCCAGCGCTTTTTATCCAAAATCAGCGCCTGGCATCAACTCTAATGAACACCTTTGGGATGTATTGGAATGTTGATTGTGAACCCAGACTGCTCATCCAACATTGGTGCCCGACATCAGCTCTATTGAACACTTTTGGAATGAACTAGAAAGTCAATTGTGACCCAGGTCTTCTCATTTATTATAGGTATGAACTAGAACACCAATTGTGACCCAGGTCTTCTCATCCAACATGTTTGCCTGACCTCAATCCTACGGAACACCTTTGGTATCCACAAGAATGCCAGTTGTGACCCAGGTCTTCACATCCAACATCTTTTTCTGACCTCAATCCTGCTGAACACCTTTGGTATCAACTAGAGTGCCAATTATGACCCAGGTCTTCTCATCCAACATCTGTGCCTGACCTCAACCCTACTGAACTCCTTTGGTATCCACTAGAATGCCAGTTGTGACCCAAGTCTTCACATCCAACATCTTTGTCTGACCTCAATCCTGCTGAACACCTTTGGTATCAACTAGAGTGCCAATTATGACCCAGGTCTTCTCATCCAACATCTGTGCCTGACCTCAACTTTACTGAACTCCTTTGGTATCCACTAGAATGCCAGTTGTGACCCAAGACTTTGCATCCAACATCTGTGACTGGACTCAACCCTACTGAACACCTTTGGTATCAACTAGAACTCCAACTGTGACCCAGGTCTTTGCATCTGACCTCAGCCCTGCTGAACACCTTTGGTATGAATTAGAATGGCAGTTGTGACCCTAGACTTTTCATATAACATCTGTGTCTGACCTCCACCCTACTGGACACCTACAATGCCAAATGTAAGCCAGGTCTTCCCAGCCATCAGGAGTGCCTGACCTCAACACTACTGACCATCTTTATGATTAAATGGAATGCCAATTGTGACCCAGGTCTTCTCAACCAACATTAGTACGTAACCTCACAAAGGCTTTTTTTTTTTGGCTAAATTGGCAAAAATTCCCATAGACAACACTCTAAACTCTTCTGCAAAGAGTATATATATATATATATATATATATATATATATATATATATGTATGTATATATATACACAGTTGCAAGAAAAAGTATGTGAACCCCTTGGGATTATGTGGAGTTTTGCATGAATTGGGCATAAAATGTGCTCTGAACGTCATCTAAGTCACAACAATAGAAGAACACAGTCTGCTGAACATAATACTACACAAACATTAGATGTTGCCATGGTTTAATTGCACATAACATGTAAACATTCACAGTGTAGGGAGGAAAAAGTATGTGAACCTTTGGACTTAATAACTGGTTGACCCTCCTTTGGCAGCAATAACCTCAACCAAACGTTTCCTGTAGTTGCAGATCAGACCTGCACAACGATCTGGAGTAATTTTGGACCACTCCTCTTCACAAAACTGTTTCAGTGTAGCAATATTCTTGGGATGTCTGTTGTGAATCGCTCTCTTAAGGTCATGCCACAGCATTTCAATTGGGTTGAGGTCAGGACTCTGACTGGGCCACTCCAGAAGGCGTATTCTGTGCTGTTGCAGCCATTGTTTTGTTGAATTACTTGTATGCTTTGGGTCATTGTCCTGTTGCATCACCCATCCTCTGCGGAGCTTCAGTTGGCGGACAGATGGTCGTACGTTTTCCTGCAAAATGTCTTGATAAACTCTGGAATTCATTTTCCCATCAATGACAACAATCCGTCCAGGCCCTGAGGCAGCACAGCAGCCCCAAACCATGATGCTCCCTCTGCCATGTTTTACAGTGGGGATGAGGTTTTGATGTTGGTGTGCTGTGCCTTTTTTTCTCCACACATAGTGCTGTGTGTTCTTCCCAAACAACTCAATCTTGGTTTCATCTGTCCACAGTATATTTTGCCAGTAGTGCTGTGGAACATCCAGGTGCTCTTTTGCAAACTTCAAACGTGCTGCAATATTCTTTTTGGACAGCAATGGCTTCCTCCGTGGTGTCCTCCCATGTACTCCATTCTTGTTTAATGTTTTCCTTATTGTAGATGTGTCAACAAAAATGTTAGCATGTGCCAGAGATTTCTGTAGGTCTTTAGCTGACACTCTGGGATTCTTCTTTACCTCATGCAGCATTCTGCGCTGTGCTCTTGCAGTCATTTTTACAGGACGACCACGCCTACGGAGAGTAGCAACAGTGCTAAACTTTCTCCATTTGTAGACAGTCTGTCTTACCGTGGACACATGAACATCAAGGCTTTTGGAGATACTTTTGTAACCCTTTCCAGCTTCATACAAGTCAACAATTCTTGATCGTAGGTCTTCTGAGAGCTATTTTCTGTGAGGCATGGTTCACATCAGACAGTGCTTCTTGAAACCAGTAAACCCAAAACAGGTGTGTGTTTTTTAAGGGCAGGACAGCTGTCAGCAACACATCCAATATCATCACACTGATTGAAGTCAAGGTTGGCTCACTCCTGGCTCCAATTAGCTCTGGGAGAAGTCATTAAGCTAGGGCCTCACAAACTTTTTCCTCCCTGCACTGTGAATGTTTACATGTTATGTGCAATTAAACCATGGCAACATCTAATGTTTGTGTAGTATTATGTTCAGCAGACTGTGTTCTTCTATTGTTGTGACTTAGATGACGTTCAGAGCACATTTTATGCCCAATTCATGCAAAACTCCACGTAATCCCAAGGGGTTCACATACTTTTTCTTGCAACTGTATACACACACACACATATATTCTTTCCTTTATTATATTCATCCTATTGCCAGCTTGCATGCTTACGCTATCGATTCTTACCTGCTCAGTTAAAAATTGCATGTTAATGATAGATCTCAATAGCTCAAGCTCCAGTTTAAATTGTGACTCCTTCCCCTCCCTGCTCTGTTCAGACAGGGCCCACAAAAGCTTTATTCAGAAATTGACAGTCTGGAAGCTAGTAGCCTTTGCTGTGATACCTCATAGTGCTTTTGTGACACCATTGCTATGAGTACACCCTTCGTTCAAACCGTATTTAAAGCCCAATATTAGTTCAGTTATGGAGAAGCAAGGAGAGATAACATTTTTATTTCAATAACAAACATGTTGTACTTACCTGCTCTGTGCAGTAGTTTTGCAGAGAGCAGCCCGATCCTCTATTTCTCGGGGTCCCCTACGGTGCTCCTGGTTCCTCCCCATGACTGGTGCCCCCAATAGCAAGCCACTTGGACTGGTTTCTGCTCACTCTTGAGCCTGGCTCAATGCGTCCATAAGACACATATAGGCACATCTTGGCCCCGCTCTAATTGACTCACTGGCAGTGGGAGCCAATGGCTCAGCCAATAAGGAGAAGGAGTCCTGGGACAGCCAAGGCTTTTCTGCATATCACTGGATTAAGAGGCGGGGGGATTAGGTGAATATTGGGGGGGGGGGGGGGCTGTGCCGGGAGCAGCAAACAGGTTTTTTTTTTACCTTCAGGCAAAAAATGCCTGTAGGTAAAATACCTTCTGCTTATAGAACTACTTTAAAACCTGTCAATTTTTGTTGCATGCTGTATCTCCCCTTCTCCCCTTCCTTCCTTACTGTCCTGATGACAACTATCATGGGACAAAAAAATGAAGAAGACTCCAAAATTTGAGTTGTTAGGGAATCAATAGAGGGAAATCTTCTGATGAGAACACTCGTTTGAGTGGCAACAGTCTGAGAGGGGATTTCCTTTACGTAGGTTTTAACTATTCGTTACTTAAAAAAGAAAACAATTTTGGCTTTACATACTTTAATTTTTTTTTATAAATATTTTTTACATATAGTATAGGAAAAAAAAAAGAAAAAAAGTGTGTATATATATATATATATATATATATATATATATTTTTGTTTTTTTGTTTTTTTCCAATTTATTTTCATACATACACACATGTATTGTAAAACATTGGTTGAAAAAGTAACTAAAAAAATATTGCAGTTTTCCTTTAAACCTGCTATTATTGAAAAGCTTATGAATTAAATAGTGCAGACTGTTCTGTTCTGTAGCTCCAAGAGTGCCTAGGAAAGCCTGCAAGGTTCCTCTAGGTTCCTGGGTATGTCATGTATACTAGCTAGTTATAAATTTTACAAAAGTTTACTTCACTTGGCAAAACAGATACATTGAAAAAAAAAAAAGTTACAGAATGTGCCAGTCCATTGCAAGAATGTCTTCACTTTAACCACTTCCATACCGGACACTTTCACCCCCTTCCTGACCAGGGCAATTTTCAGCTTTCAGCGCTATCACACTTTGAATGACAATTGCGCGGTCATGCAACACTGTACCCAAATAAATCTTTTACCATTTTTTTGGGACAGATAAAGCTTTATTTTGGTGGTATTTATTAACCACTTGGATTTTAATTTTTTTTGCTATGTAAATGAAAATGTCCAAAAATTTTGAAAAAGTGTTTTTTTACTAAAATTTTGCAAATAAATAATATTTCATCATAAATCTTGGCCAAAATGTATTCCGTTATCTTTTTAGTAAAAAAAAAAACCAAATTAGTTTATAACCAAAAATTATAATTTTTAAACATTTTTATTTTTTTATATTATTATTTTTTATTTTATTTTTTTTACATACTGTCACCCTAGCAGTACAGTGTCACCATGTTTTTTTTTACTTACACATTGCTTTTACACCCATATAGGATGTAAAAGTAATCATTTCTCTTTCTCTCTGTCTGCATTCTTCCACTCATTGAGAAGTACTGAGTGAGCTGTGATTGGTCACAGCTTGTCACATGGTACAAGGCTGTTGTGAATAGCCTTGTACCATGTGACCTCTGTGATCAGATTTCACACATAGTAAGCAATGATGTCCGAAGTGACATCTTGCTTACTACTTTGCATGTGATCACTGATTGGCCAATCAGTGATCACATGATCGGGACCTCTTCCCGTCCGACGATCGGTGTTTCACTCTGTCCGGAGGACACAGCGGGCACCAGATCGCGGTGCTGCGCGCTCCGAGGGAGCGCGCACAAGCAGGGTGCGGGGAGGCCGTTTATAAATGGCCACCCGACCCTGCACTGCCACCGTCCGTCCGTTTATATGCAACGGCCGGTCGGGAAGTGGTTAAAGAGAAATTACACTCTCTCAATCAGCATGAACTATAATATATTTTATATTATATGTACTATTTTTCTTTTACATTTCTTCAGTTGCTTCCTTGTTTTTAGCCTAGGCATATATGCCAGGAGTCCTCATGGGAGGAGGTGAGGAGGAGCTTTCTCAGCTAAGCATACCCTCCTGCCTGCAAGCCTGAGCTAAGGGCAGATGAGTTCCAGGAAGTAAATGCTACATGAATCATCTGCCCTTACTCAAGATGGCCACAGACAGAAACGCTAGGGGGGTGTTTTTCAAAGTGATTTCTCAAAAAATTAAAGCATGGGTGGATGAGGGAGTTTACTTTAAATATTAAAAAGTAATTAAATAGCATTTTCGGTTCGTGGTGCTTAGATACAGTTAAATTCTGCTTTTGAATAGACACAATCACTGTGCCCAATAACAGCTATAGACTACAGTCGTGAAAAAAGTGATATGATTGTATATATTTTACTATATCATATACAGTATGTACTTATAAATAATATATTCCCTACAGCAGGGCTTGAAATTTCCACTTGCCTGCTCGCCAATGGCGAGTGGAAATTATGGTGGGGGCGAGTGTGTCCCCCAGGGCCGTGTTGCTGAGCAGGCTTGGATCTCAGGATGGATCTGTCATTGGCACTGGGAGCCGTCAGAGTGCTCAATAGCGGAGCGTAGTGAAAGCAAAAAAGGAGTGTGTGCTGTGCTCTCTGCCTCCCCCTAGAGTGCAGTACCCGGATCTGTGAGTGAACAACGAAGTACTGCAACTTTTTATTGGGGGGGGGGGTGTGAGCGTGTACATGTGTGTGTGATTGTGTATGCATGTACAATTGTACGTGTGCGTGTATGTACATGTGTGTATCTGTACACGTGTCTGCATGTATGTACATGTATGTGTGTGTGCATGTATATGTGTGTGTTTGTGTGTATGTACGTACATGTGTCTGTGTGTATGTGTCTGTGTATGTATGTACATGTGTCTGTGCGTGTGTATTTCTGTGTATGTATGTACATGTATCTGTGTGTATGCGTGTCTGTACATGCCTGTGTGTGTATACATGTGTGTGTGTACACGTCTGTGTGTACAGGTGCCTCTGTTTGTGTGTGTTTGTTGGTGGTGAGTAACTCTAAGGCCTGGCTAGTAGCTCAGGACTTGAAATTTTAAGCCCTGCCCTGCAGTAGTTTATATACTTTTTTTAACCAGTTGTCTGGGCCAATTTTTACATCTTTCACATATATATGTTAAAATCTGCATTTTTTTTTATAGAAAATTACTTAGAACCCCCAAACATTATATATTTTCTGAAAGCAGAGGCCATATAGAATAAAATGTTGGTTGCTGAAATTTTTTTATGTCACGCAATATTTGCGGAACTGCTTTTAAAATGCAAATTTTCAGGAAAAAATACACCAAAATTAATTTTAATAATACCCATTTTTTTTGGTAAAATATAAAAGATGTTGCATTGAATAAATAGATACCAAACATGTTAGGAATTTAAATTGTGCATGCCTATGAAATGGTGAGAAACTATGGTACTTAAAATGGTCCATACACGATACTTAACCTCCCTGGCGGTATGATTATTTCAGATTTTTGGTGCTGAAAGCGGTACATTATTTTGCATGGAAATTTGGCTTTTTTATTGTAGGCTGTAATTTTTAGGAATAACTCACTGAAATCTGTCCGAACAAGAGTCTAGTAAACATCCCGGGGATGATAAAACTTGAAACACAAAATCATAAATTATAATTTAATAAATAATCATAAAAAATAATAATATAATAATAAATTTAATTCAATAATATAATCAAACCAAAAACACTGAAATGTGAAATAGAGCGCCAAGTTCTCACATCGCTGAGCTCAGTCGCAGAATCGTTTTCAGTGTCTGATGAGGAATTTCCCCCACGAATCATTATCACTCAATTCTGCAAGTGATTCTGATTTACTATCGCTGTTCTCTAGCCGGTCTAAAACCGCTTTTGACCTAAAGGGACGCTTTTTGGACGCCATGGACGTTTCTCAGTTTCCAGGCAGAAAGAACAGTAAAAATGCAGGCAGGGCGCCGGACAAAGCACTCGGGACAAAATGTATGTGAAATGGTTTGATACAGGAATGTTATACTATGAGATTTTAGTGTATTTAGTGAATGTCACTTTTTGGCATTTTTAAATTTCCAGCCATTCCATCCCCCGTACGTCCCGACATCGCAGGGAACAGAACCCGGAAGACTGATGCCGGCATCCGCCGGATTACATTGCCGGGGACGCTGCAGGGGGGACATCGCGGGAGCGCAGGACAAGGTAAGTGACCAAGGGATCCCGGAGCAACGCCGCAGGGTATTCCTGAGTGTAGCTCAGGGTTACCACTTCTGGTACTGAAACTTTACCCCGAGCTACACTTGGGAATACCACCAGGGAGGTTAAAAGCCATCACAGGTTACCAGTTTAGAGTTAAACATGAGCTCTGGCACTACAATTATTGCTCTCATTCTGACATTTGCGGCGATACCTGTGATCACCGTTATTGTACGTGTGCGGGTTCCTTATTTGCATTTGTCCGTGACCACAACGGGATGGAGGTGCTTCCATTTTATTTATTTATTTATATTATTAATTTATTTAAATTTTTTTATTTACACTTTTATTTTTGTTTTCATTCAACTTTATTGCTATCACATGAACAACACTCCTTGTGATAGCTTGGGCAGTGACAGATACTCTGTATGGAAATCCCTCCTCCAGATCTCTCCTCTGCCCTCCAAGGCAATCCATTAAAAAAATGCAGATCTGTGTGATCAGCTGCTTCCCTGACAGTACTAGTTTGCATGTTCTCCCTGTGCTTACATGTACTCTGCTTTCCTCCCACATTCCAAAGACATACTGGTTGGTTAATTGGTTCCATACTGGTCCTAGCATGGGTGTGAATCAAAATAGATACCTTAGATTGCAAGCTGGGGCGGACTGACCATTTGCCCGAGGGCCCAGGGTCAGTAGGGGGCCCCATGAAATGCCCCTGGTACCTTTTATAGGCTTTTTTGGGTGTACTTTGAGTGTGGGCAAGGACACAGGGGCCCCATGATCTCCTATTGCTTGGGGGCCCCATGAGTTGTCAGTCCGCCCCTGATTGCAAGCTCCTCAGGAGCAGGGATTAAATAAATGTACAATATGTAAAGTGCTTTGTAAATTGATGGCGCCACATAAATACCTGTCATAAATAAATAATTTGACAATTTTTTTTTTTTTTTTGGGGGGGGTGTAAGTTCCCCATTGAGATGCATGTGGGTACAGTAGGTGCAGCATGGTGCGGTGGCAGAGTAACCAAAACTTGCATTGAAAAGAATACTCAACTTCCAAAGAGCCAAGCCGGAGAATGCCACATTGGGAAATACAGTTCTGTACAATTGGGAAATGCAACAAATGGAGATGGACCGACAGCGTCTGTCTCAGAGGGCAGAATGTAGCCTGGCCAATCCAGTCTCAATGGGGAGGTTTCCAATGAAGGATGGTGTCCCCCTAGCTTGTCCCTACTCATCTGGAACCTCTCCCTGCCGCTAATCACTTTCCCTGAATACTCAACTTTCAAAGATCCAAGCCGGAGAATACCACACTGGGAAATACTCACAGTTCTGTGCAATTGGGAAATGCAACAAATGGAGATGCACCAACAGCGTCTGTCTCAGAGGGCGGAATGTGGCCTGGCCAATCCAGTCTCAATGGGGAGGCTTCCAATGAAGGATGGTGTCCCCCTAGCTTGTCCCTGCTCATCTGGAACCTCTCCCTGCCGCTAATCACTTTCCCTGAATACTCAACTTTCAAAGATCCAAGCCGGAGAATGCCACACTGGGAAATACTCACAGTTCTGTGCAATTGGGAAATGCAACAAATGGAGATGCACCAACAGCGTCTGTCTCAGAGGGCGGAATGTGGCCTGGCCAATCCAGTCTCAATGGGGAGGCTTCCAATGAAGGATGGTGTCCCCCTAGCTTGTCCCTGCTCATCTGGAACCTCTCCCTGCCGCTAATCATTTTCCCTGAGAGATGGTTACTATTTCCCTACTCTACCCAAATGCGCGCCAAAACCTTGGGGCAGGAGCTGAAACAGACTCTGCTGACCCAAGATGGCTGCCAGGTGTCACCTGGATGCAGCATAGCCAATCAGAAGACTGCCTCAGGGGACCAAGAAACCATAGACAAACTGGGCTACTCCTGACTTCCTCTCTGGCTGATCGCCACCTACAGTGTGGATAGCAGACTGCACCTGGCTACATACAGCAAACACAGAAATGGCTAATCTGTTTCCAAAACTTTCCAAAACTATTATTATTCCATTTTTTAAAGAAACTTCCTCCAGCGCTGCACACACCATTGTCAGATTTAATCATAGTTTAACTACCCAAACCACTTAAATATTTCTGGATGCTCGTCTCTGATACCTACCTGACCAGATACTTGACCCCCTTAATCAGAACCAAGAGGAAAATTGTAAAAAAAAAAAATGCTTCAGCTAAAATTAGCGCAGTTTAGAATGAAATGGCGAGGTAAGCAGGGGTAATTTAAGATCAATTTGTTACATCCGGTGCTTTTAGGTGAACGAAGAGCGCTCCTTGACCTTCCATGACCCGTGACCTAGATCGGCCCGGGCCGGGGTCCGCGGCTCAATCTTGAATGTGAAAATCCCGGCAAGGTGTAATTAACCCAGGCCTGGCAGCAAGATGAGTAGAAGTGTTCTAATAAATCATGACGGATTAAAAATATAGCTAGTTGTACTGGAATAATAAAAAAAAAACATTAATAATTCATTCTGTGACCCACGGGAAGCCACCTTCATGACACTGGTGCCTCGAGCAAGGAATTTTAACCCTTTACAAATTCGGCGAACAAAATAAAAAAACCTGCAGGTGATATTGTTTCAACAGCTGCATCAGTTAAAAAAAAGAGATATAAAAAAATGCAGCACTGTATCCATTAATATATCATTAAATTGAAAGAAAAAAAAAAAGTGTAAGATCCTGAATTGGACCTGGTATCAGCAGCTCACGGTTTCCTGTACAGCAGAGCTCAGACTGGAGAGGGAGAAGAAGCACAAGGGGCCACAGGAGGAAGCATTTCCTTAGTCATCTCACGCCTGGACTATTGCAACTCCCTTCTCACTGGCCTACCCAAACGAACGCTACCCCCACTCCAGTCAATCCTAAACTCTGCGGCCGGACTCATCCACCTCACCAACAGCTCCTCATCTGCCTCCCCCCTCTGCCAATCCCTTCATTGGCTCCCGATTGCCCAACGCATCAAATTCAAACTGCTAACCCTGACCTACAAAGCCATTCACAATGCCGCCCCGAACTACATAACTGACCTGATACCCAGATACTACCCTACCCGTGCCCTCCGCTCCTCACAGGACCTCCTGCTCTCTAGCTCCCTGGTCTCCTCCTCCCACGCCCGATTGCAGGACTTCTCTAGGACTTCCCCCATCCTCTGGAACTCCCTACCCCAATCCATCAGACTGTCACCTACCCTCCTCACCTTCAGGCGCACCCTGAAAACCCTCCTCTTCAGGGAAGCCTACCCCAACCTCACCTAACACCCGACCTCACCTAACAACTAACCTCCTCCACTCCACCCACCACTCCATCCCCCACAGCCATCTCCTCCTGTACCACCTTCCCCTCCCTCCTAGATTGTAAGCTTGAAAGAGCAGGGCCCTCGAACCCCTCGTGTATTGTATTGTTACTGTCTTGTCTCATGTTCTGTCCCCCATGCTACTGTACAGCGCTGAGCAAACCCTTTGGCGCTATATAAATACTGTATAATAATAATAATAATAATAGTCTTTTCTCCCATAGAGAAAACAACATTGTAACTTTGTAGCAAGTCACATGGTGGCAGCAGGGGCTGATCTGTGTCAGACATTTGTGAACACATTTATGGTTGCGCCCTACTGAGTCAGTATCTCAGTCCAGGAAGAAGAGGATGACCCTGGAACATGCCTGAACAAAGATGGTGCTGCCCTTCGGGAAAGAAAAGCAGTTGAAGGCATTGTCAGCGGAGAGGGGAAGGAACTTCATAAAATATTATTATTATACAAAATTATATAGCGCCAACAGTTTGCTCAGCCAGGGGCGGACTGACCATTTGGAAACTCGGACACTGCCCGAGGGCCCGGGGTCAGTGGGGGGCCCCATGAGATGCCCCTAGTACCTTTTTCATAGGCTTTTTTGAGTTTGGGCAAGGACACAGGGGCCCCATGATCCCCTATTACCCGGGGGCCCCATGAGTTGTCAGTCCGCCCCTGTGCTCAGCGCTGTACATTATAATGGGAGACAGTACACGAGACAGTAACAATACAATACACGAGGGGTTCGAGGGCCCTGATCCTTGGAGCTTACAATCTAGGAGGGAGGGGAGAGTGGTGCAGGAGGAAATAGCTGTGGGGGATGGAGTGGCGGTAAGAGCGGAGGAGATCGGCAATTAGGTAAATATTGCACCCAAAGAGAACCTTCACCCCTTTTCCTGCCTCCTCCCCCTCCAAATAATTGCAAGAAAAAAAAATGTGATTTTTTTTTTTGTACTCACTGTAAAACCCTTTTCTCTAAGTTCAATGAAGGTCACAGTGGAGGACCTTCACCTCTGACCATTAGGTGGTGCTATAACCCAGTGGTCAGGGATCAAGATCTTTTCTTTGTCTTGCAATTAATGAAAAAGAAAATGCTATTTTTTTGTACTCACCGTAAAATTATTTTCTCTGAGTTCATTGAAGAACATAGCGGAGATCTTGATCTCTGACCATTAGGTTTTCAGCGCCGCCTAATGATCAGAGATTAAGGTCTCTGCTGTGTCCTTCAATGAACTCGGGGAAAAGGAATTTACGGTGAGTACAAAAAAAATTGCTTTTTCTTTTTCATTCATTGCAAGACAAAGCAAAGATCTTGATCCCTGACCACTGGGTTATAGCACCACCTAATGATCAGAGATCAAGGTCTCCACTGTGTCCTTCAATGAACTCAGAGAAAAGGATTTTTTGTTGAGTACAAAAAAAATTGAATTTTCTCCTTCATTCCATTCTTTGCTATTGTGTTATATGGCGGGGGCAGGAGAGAGGAATGAAATTAATAAAAGTTTGAAAGTCAATGTCCTTAATTATCACCTAACCAAGAATGACAAGATGTGTAGGACCACAGCATGGCACTCTGAAATCACTTGCAGCGTTTCTGCGCATGCTCACAGTCCCTAAAACTGCCTGCTGGAATTTCTACGTCACGAATCCAGGAGGCAGCTTGCAGAATATTTCTCATGTGCAGAAAAGCAGTGGTATCTCTGTCAGTTTACTACGTCTGCGCATGCACAGGAGGGTTCAGCACATGCGCAGCCATGCTGCTGTGGGGACCTGCCAGGTCCAGGGGCGGACTGACAACTCATGGGGCCCCCGAGCAATAGGGGATCAAGGGGTCCCTGTGTCCTTGCCCAAACTCAAAAAAACCTATGAAAAAGGTACCAGGGGCATCTGATGGGGCCCCCTACTGCCCCTGGGCCCTCGGGCAGTGCCAGAGTTTCCAAATGGTCAGTCCACCCTTGGCCAGGTCCCATAAACCTGGCAAGGGTGACAGTGGAGTGTCTACACATGTGCAAGATCTCAACTCAAGATGATGGTGTCGGAAAGGAGCAGTGTAGGGAGAACTTTCTCTTGACTCCATGGACTAGTAAGTATTTTCTTTTAATATTTTTTTTGGGCTCATAATAATGGATTTTGATAATGAAGGTTGCGTTCCTCTTTGATTGGAAATAATAGATCTGAAGCATCCTCACAAAATATAGCAGCTAAGGAAACCAATTATAAAGCCTTTATGAGATGGCACCTGGTCCCTACCAGGATCACAAAATTTGTCCCTAGTTACCCTCCCTCTTGCTTTCGCGGATGCGCAGTGGATGGTACTCACCATCATATTTGGTGGGACTGCCCAGTAGCTCAAACCTTCTGGGTGGAGATCTTCCAAATGCTCTCCACCCTTTTTGACACCTCGATAACTGCAGACCTGGCAACGGTCCTACTCAATAAGAAACCTTTAGATCTAGACTTTCACCAATTCAAGCTTTTATGGCAGGTAACAACCGCAGCCAAATTAACCATTGTAAAAGGATGGAAGTCGTCCCATCTTGGTGTACTTGAAACCAAGCATAGAATTACTTGGGCCATGATACACACGAAAGTAGAGCCAGTTGTACACATGAATCTGGAGTATCTTCATGACTTACTAAGACTTGCTCCCCAGGGCCCCCATTATTTTTACTCCCTTCCTTCTCTGATTTCTTCTCCTTTCTTTATTCTCCTTTCTTTCCTCATGTTCCTCTCCTACTACTTTTTATTTATTTATTTTTGCATGCTGTTGTGGATAATGCCTGTCAGCATAGAGCAGTCAACAGACATGAGGACCCAACGCCAGGGGTGGACTGACAACTCATGGGGCCCCCGGGCAATAGGGGATGATGGGGCCCCTATGTCCTCGCCCACACTCAAACCACACCCAAAATAGCCAATGAAAGGTACCAGGGGCATCTTATGGGGCCCACTACTGACCCTGGGCCCTCGGGCAGTGCCCAAGTTTCCAAATGGTCAGTCCGCCCCTGCCCAACGCCGAAGCGCCTTACCAGTTATTCTTCTATAGAGACTCTGGCTTAAAGCTGTTTTTTACCTACTTCCCACGGGGCTCATTAGGCCCACCCATGCCGAGCCCCAACTGGTCCTGCTTCGGACTCCGTTTTCCACTTTCTTTGACGGTTTTTACTTGGTGGAGTAGTTGGCTTCCACCGACTAGACATATAACAAAGATATATTCATTTCTTCACTCTTTGTTGTTTTCGTCCCTTAGTGGGCTATTGGATCGATCCCCCTCTTGTTATATTCAATCTTTCCTATGTTTATCAATACACATTTTGAACAAGAAATAATAAATCTGATGCTATGTCCAGGTTAATTTAGGCAACATACTATATAGGAGGGGGATATCCTCTGTGAAACCAAAAACAACAGGCTGGGGACAATGCCGGTTATTTGAAGTGATGTCACCAGACCACGGTCCCCCTGTAGAAAGCCGTCATGGAGATCTATGCATGAAAGCAAAGAAATGGCGAGCTGCCCGCCAAGATTTCAGCATCCTCACAGACAGCATCAGTAAGCACACAAATAACAATGTCAACCACACGTTACCGATTCGTCAGGACTGATGTGAATCCTGACATTAATAGCCTCCCATCAAATATTATAACCAACATGTAATGCTGATGGGAAGTCAGGGAGCTGACATACAGGATCGGAATCATGATGAAGTGTCACTGCAGTGGCTGCACATGTAGATGGATTCTTCAGACATTGCTAGTGGTCCCATCAGCAGTAAGCAGGGGTGGAATGATCTCCTACCTACCATTACCATCAATGTAAGGGGACCTTCTACACTGACCACCAATGTAAGGGGATCCCTCTTCACAGACTACCAATGTAAGAGGACCTTCTACACTGACCACCAATGTAAGAGGATCCCTCTTCACAGACTACCAATGTAAAGGGACCTTCTACACTGGCCACCAATGTAAGGGGATCCCTCTTCACAGACTACCAATGTAAGGGGACCTTCTACACTGACCACCAATGTAAGGGGATCCCTCTTCACAGACTACCAATGTAAGGGAGCCCTTCTACACTGACCACCAATGTAAGGGGATCCCCCTTCACAGACTACCAATGTAAGGGAGCCCTTCTACATTGACCACCATTTTAAGGGGACCCCTCTACACTGATCACCAATGTAAGGGGACCCTTCTACACATACATTGACTACCAATGTAAGGAGTCACTTCCACGCTGACCACCGTTGTAAGGGGGTCACGTCTATGACAACTGCCAATATAAGAGGGCTTTGGACCACCAGTGCAGTTTCTCAGCATAAGAGCACCAAATAGCTTAATGGGAATATAAACAACTGCAGGGTTCTGTTATTTTATTCTATGTTAACATTTAGGTTAACATTAAATTCAGGCAGTTGACAAGGCAGCAATTGTCAGATCTCAGATGACCTTTTATCCCCGACTTTCAAACTGAACTCAGTAAAGCTTAAAAAGGGGAAAGTATAAACCTTTCATTAGTCTTCAGAGTTACATATAATAACTCAAAGTAGAATATTCAAATTCTTGCATGTGACCAATCATGAAGGTGTCCCTCTCCAGCCAGTAAGCCTATTCCATTAGGTTCATGAAAGGACACATGATGTTTCTGGGCCTGGTGCCATTCCATGCTGGAACCACAGAGCTGGCATTCCAGAATCTACCACCATTGCTGCATGTCCACCAAGGTGCTACCTACCCACTAGGGCAGCCTTTCCCAATTTTTTTTACTTAAGGAAGTGCCTTGAAATAATTTTCAGGTTTCAGGTAGCTCCTGGTAATATTAGTACATCCTGGGTCATTGGGAAAAAGCCCTTTACATTGGTGATGGTAGATGGGAAGAATGCTCCCCATACAGGGGTGACCAGAATGACACCTTCGCAGTCATGGTGCTGGCTCTGTCAAGTGGCGTTAGACCTGGAAGCATGCAGGCACCTTTAGATAGGAAGTCAGTTATCCACTGCTAGCCTCCCCTAAAGGAACCCGTAGGGTTCCATGGAACCCTGGTTGACAATGGCAGCCCTAGAAGATGAAGGAAATTGCAAAGGGGGCTTCAGCTTCTAAGGTGCTGCATGGGATAGAAGTTGAGTAAGCATATGACCAATCACCCCATGACAGTGGGCTGATTCTATTAGTTTAATAGAAGGACACATGATGATTCTGGGCCTGGTGCCATTCCATGCTGGAACCACAGAGCTGGCATTTCTGATCCTATCATCAGGGGCGGACTGACAACTCCTGGGGCCAAGCTCAAAAAAGCCTATGAAAAAGGTACCAAGGGCATCTCACGGGGCCCCTTACTGACCCCGGACCCTCGGAACAGCCTTTCTCAACCTTTTTACTCCAGGAGTACCCTAGATTTAATGTTCAGGTCTCAGGGAACCCCAAGTAAGATTAGTCTATCCAGAGTCATTGGGGAAAAAAAACATATATTGGTGGTGGTAAATGGGAAGAAGGCTCCACTTACAGGCGTGGATAGAATGGCACTTTTGTGGTCATGCCTCTGGCTCTGCCAACTGGCGTTGAACCTGGAAGTATACAGGCACTATCAGATGGGAAGTCAGTTAGCCACAGCAGAAGGAACCTTAAGCCATCCCTGGAGGAACAAAGACTATATATAGTGCATTATACTTCATGTATAAACATCAAAATAAAAATCAAAGCAAAACCAAAAACTCTCAATGTGTATTGTGTTCAACATTTGCATAAATCACCCAGTGTCCACTTCTATGTGGCTGAATTAAATACTCTTGCCCTAAAAATATTTGTATACAGCTTTACATCTCATTCCTCATAAGAATCCACTCAAAGCTGATCCTACGAATGTATCATCAACCACATAAGTAATACCTCCGGAGAAAAATATATCATAGTGTACAGGGGCGGACTGACAACTCATGGGGCCCCCGGGCAATAGGGGATCATGGGGCCCCTGTGTCCTTGCCCACACTCAAAGTACACCCAAAAAAAGCCTATAAATGGTACCAGGGGCATTTCACGGGGCCCCCTACTGACCCCGGGCCCTCGGGCAATGCCTGAGTGCTCAAATGGTCAGTCCGCCCCGGATAGTGTAGTATCATTAGGACATGTGATATGCGATATTCAATTCAGCCATATTGAAGTGGACACTGGGTGATTTATGCAAATCGTGAAGACAATACTCATCGAGAGTTTATTTTTGCTTTGATTTTTATACATTAAAGATAATGCACTATATGTAGTCTTTGTTCTTCTGAGGTACACCTGGATACTAAAGAGTTACGTTTGGAGAAGGATCAAGTGGAAATATAAAATTTTGAAGATTCACGGACGCTGAGAGGGTTTTTTTGACTTTAGACATTCGGGGGAGAAAGTGTGACTTTTTGTGCATCTAGGGTATTTATATAATTTTTTATAATTTAGATAGTAATTTTGTGGGTATACCAATGTTTATTCATCCCTGGAGGAACCATAGGGTTCTATGGAATCCTGCTTGAGAATGGTTGCCCTGGAGGAAGAAGGAAATTGCAAAGGGGGCTTCAGTTTCCAAGGTACTACATGGGTTAGAAGAGTAAGTATCCTTTAAAAACAGCATGAATATGTATTTATTTTTACCAACTAGCAAATGACCTTTTATAATAATAACTGTGGTTGTGTAAATGGTAATGCGGCTTCAGGAAACCGTACTGTTCTAGACATAAGAGTGGGTTGCAGCTGTAATCAAGCAACAGCTAAAAATTGCAGATAATAGAGTGTGAGTGTATATATATATATATCTATTATAAGCTTCTCAGGTATTCAGAAGACTCTGTTTTTTATAGACCCAAAGTAACTGTGATTTGTTAATTACAACTTTTACACACCTAGAAAGCTCCAGCCACAGCATTTTATTGAACTGTACATGGAGGAATTCATAATTCGCTGGTATGGTCTATGGATATTTGAAGACTAACTGATAAAAAAACAGGAAATACAGACCCAGTCAATTAGCAAATCTCTAATTAGTGGGTTTATGAGCTTGTAGATACATATATGGAGAAAATGCCTGGAAATTATATAGTTCTTGTGCTTGGTTGGGCTTGTCCATTGGGTCTTCTGCTAATGGCCCTCCCAGATATTATTATGTTAGACACAAATTTAGTAAAGTGTTTAATAGTCAGCTAAAGTTATATGAAAATCTCAAATTTAAAGCTTGGCACACTGCCTTTCACCTAATGAGTTGCTCTGTTGGTCACTAAGGGCACCCCTTACAGTGCACGTTTTAAACACAAGGCCCACGGGCTGAATCCAGCCCATCGGACGCTTGCACCTCTCCTGCAGCTGCGGCACCCCCTCCCCTCCACCATCACTTTGTCTCAGTAGTCAGCAGCAGAAAGGAGGACCAAACTCCTCCTCCAGAACCTGAGCTTCTTTGTGCAGCCACATAGAGGGTTATCTTTGCCCCCCCTCATCTCAGTAGTTGGCAGCAGAGAGGATGACAGAACTCCTCCTACAGATCCTGCCCCTGTTCGTGCAACAGCAGCACCCCTTATCTCTGCCTTTCTGGTCTTAGCATTCAGCAGACTCTGAAAGCTGGCTCCACCCCTCCTCTGGTCCATCTTCAGACCCTGCACTTTCTGCTGCCCAGCTTCTTCCTGGTGGAAGCACAAGAGGGGGGTGCACCGTGGTGTAAGGGAGGGTGGGGGGCTCTTGACTTCTGATGGTGGGGGGCTCTTGACATTTGATGTAAAGGGGAGGGGGGTGCTCTGGACATCTTGTCTTTCAGATACAACCGGCCGTTGGAGGGCAACCATAATTCTGATGCTGTCCGCGGTGAAATTGAGTTTGACACCCCCTGCCTTATAGTAAAGAAGGCAGGACTGCCAATAGGAAGGCAAGGTGAAGGCAGCAGATGATTTTCTGGTGAGGTCATACCCTGGACTTACCCACAATGTGGCTTTAGCCCCAAAATATCAACATAGCCCAGTAGCACATTCATGATACCAAAGCCAAGCAGGTCTGGAGGCAGTTGAGAATGGGCATTGTCGTGAAGATGTGGAGAAGAAGGAAGAACTTCTGGTATGAATAACTCTACCTCTATAATGTTTAGTTTTACCCTCAAAACTCTGACCCTCTCTCAATAATGAACCCTCATACTAACCCTGCTCACATTTTGAGCTTAGCACTACTGCCTTTCACTTAAAACGTTGACCTGTTGGTCGTTGAGGACACCCCTCACAGTAAAGGAGGCAAAACTGCCAATAGGAAGGCAAGGTGAAGGCAGCAGATGATTTTCTGGTGAGGTCATACCCTGGACTTACCAACTATGTGGCTTTAGCCCCAAAACATCAACATAGCCCAGCAGCACATTCATGATGCCAAAGTCAAGCAGGCTTGGAGGCAGTTGAGAATGGGCAGTGTAGTGAAGATGTGGAGAAGAAGGAAGAACTTCTGGTATGACTAACTTTACCCCTATAACTTTAAGTTTCACCCTCTAAACTCTGATCCTCACTCAATAATGAACCCTCATACTAACCCTGCTCACATTTTCAACTTAGCACTACTGCCTTTCACTTAAAAAGTTGACCTGTTGGTCGTTGAGGACACCCCTCAAAGTAAAGGAGGCAGGACTGCCAATAGGAAGGCAGGGTGAAAGCGGCAGGTGATTTACTGGTGGGGTCATAGCCTGGACTTACCCACTATGTGGCTTTAGCCCCAAAATTCAGAATGTGCAATATAGCCCAGCACCACATTCATTATACCAAAGTCAAGCAGGCCCGGATGCAGTTGAGAACCGGCAGTTTAGTCCAGACATGTAGGAGAAGGAAGAACATCTGCTATGAATCTTCTAAAATTCATGGTGGAAGGTCCACTTTAAAGATCAGGAACATACAAACATAGAATTTATTCCTTATCACATGCAATGACCCTGCAATTCAAACACCTGACTAATTTCTGTCAACATTACCCTGACAAAGATGCCCTATTAGAATTTCTGACCTTCTTGCGGAGGGTTTTATACAGCGCACGCCGCGATCATTAACTATCGTGCCGCTCCCTTCTCAAACTAAACGCTACAACAGCTGACATTTCGGCAAGGTTGTCCTTGCAATCAGAAATAATAGCTCCGTGTCCGTGTCTTGTAAGGTCACCTGACGCGGTTTAAACCTTGGCTGTGCCCAATGCAAAATAAATAAAACTGGAACCTAAAGGGTCAAGAGGCGTCAATTTTCATTTATTGTTGCTTGTTTGGACGGTTAATAATTACAGAATTCTGGAGAGTAAAATAGATAATTACGGGACAGAAAAAATGTTTTAAAAAGTATATATATGTTCTGCTGTAAAAAAACCCAACTGAATGACTTTTCATTTGTTAACCACTTACTGGTCAGCATATGTATATATCAGGGGCGGACTGACCATTTGGAAACTCGGGCACTGCCTGGGGGCCCAGGGTCAGTAGGAAGCCCCATGAGATGCCCCTGGTACCTTTTTCATAGGCTTTTTTGAGTTTGGGAAAGGACACAGGGGCCCCATGATCCCCTATTTCCCGGGGGCCCCATGAGTTGTCAGTCTGCCCCTGCACCCCTGTCAGTGGTAAATGGTTTGTCTCATCCATGTAACTGATAAATTTTACTTGTTCTTTTGAAAAACAACAGATTTACTGGCCAGATCACTAGGTGAAAATAAATGAAAGAAAGCCTTAAAAAAATAATGCTGCCACCACATCTAAGAATTGGTAAGCTGCAATATATTACATGTTTACTTTTGGGTTTAATACTGCTATAGTGTAATATATTACAATATAATATTATATATTTTATTTTAGTATATATTTTACTATATTATAAAACCTCTCTCTTCAGGGAAGCCTATCCTGCCCTCAGCTAATAATGGAATCTTCTACTCTTCCAACCAGTCCACCCCCCACAGTTATTACCTTTTGTACCCTAGCCCCTCCCTCCTAGATTGTAAGCTCCAAGGATCAGGGCCCTCCTATCCCTCTTGTATTGAACTGTATTGTTGCTGTATTGTCCCCCGTTATATTGTAAAGCGCTGAGCAAACTGTTGGCGCTATATAAATCCTGTATAATAATAATAATAATAAATATATTTATATTATTATTATACAGGATTTATATAGCGCCAACAGTTTGTGCTGCACTTTACAGTTTTATTATATATTACATTTTATTGTATATTTTACTGTATTATATGTTTTTATTATATTATATATATTATACTGTATAATATATATATATATATATATATATATATATATATATGTATGTTACAGTATAATATATATAATAAAAAAACATAATACAGTAATATATATATATATATTATTATACTGTGTAAGATACAATATATAAGTTCAGCTTCAATTCAACCAGGGGCGCACTGACAACTCATGGGGCCCCCCGGCAATAGGGGATCATGGGGCCCCTGTGTCCTTGCCCAAACTCAAAAAAGCCTATGAAAAGGGTACCAGGGGCATCTCATGGGGCCCCTTACTAACCCCAGGCCCTTGGGCAGTGCCCGAGTTTCCAAATGGCCAGTCCGCCCCTGAATTCATCCTAATATTCTTTAACAATTATAGAAATGTTCTATAAAAAAAAAAAAAACTTGGATTAAATCCTGCCTATTTGCTATATTATATTTGTATTATATTATATATTTTACTATAATATATTATATATTTGACTATATTATATTTTTATTATATTATATATTTGACTATATTATATTTTTATTATATTATATATTTGACTATATTATATTTTTATTATATTATATATTTTACTATAATATATTTTACTATATTATATTTTTAATATATTATATATTTGACTATATTATATTTTTATTATATTATATATTTTACTATATTATATTTTTTATTATATCTTATATATTAATATATAAGATACAATATAAATGTTCAGCTTTAAATTATGCCAATATTCCCTAACAATTATATATATTTTCTATTAAAAAACTAAAAAAAAAAAAAAAAAATTGGATTCGACATTGAAAAGTACTTAATGAGGTCTGATGTCATGAATGCTAAATTCCCGCCTACACCGTTGTGCAACAAAACTGGCTGGCTGTTAAGATGACAAATTAGAGATGATTTCTCGGAGAAGCTGAGGATTTAATGGATGCAGAAAGAGGAGGAATAAAAAGGCTGCAGCCGAGGAATATGTACAATAATAAGGCCTGTTCTAATATTGCATTAAATAATTTCAGGACACTTAACATATATTAAGTGCACTCAGCAAGCAAACCTTACAGCATGGAACGCTGAACATTTGTCAACTCCAACAAAGGAGAGAGTGCTCGCTGACAAGCAGTTAATTAATGACTTAAAGCACTTACACTGCAGAGGAAAGAGGGGAGAGAATGGAAGAGCGCTGGTAACACGGGCCATGTTATTGGTCATAAACAGCCACACACAGAAAACACCCCCCACTGACATGACAAACAAACTCCAGGCAAATATATAATAAAAGCAATTTTCAATAAAGCCACCTAGTACCTATGTGGTGCCAAATACCAGGTGAAAGCTAAAATCAGGCTCTCAGTGGGAGTGTCTATGATGATAGGTGGGAGAAGGCAGGACTGAGGGAAGGGTGTTTTTTTTTTTTTTTTAATTTTTTAATATACAATACTTTTGCCTTTTTTCATCCTTTGTTTCAGTGCTGCTGATCTCATTCAACCTTTGGCAGCCACTTCCTCCAGCAATGGCAGCATGACGACGTTTCTCACAAGTCCCAAAGAAATGTATACTGTAAACCCCTGGAGGTTCCTACTGAAGCGACTAGCCTTAGCTGATACACAGAGATGAAACAAATCCTCCTACATACGTTGTACCTGTTTAGCTGCAGCTCTCTCCCCTCTATAGCCATTCAAAGTGCAGAATTTACACAGCTTCGTAGCTTCGGGAAGCACACTGTACAGCATATAGCAGGGAGCTGAGTGTAATCTGAGACCTGAGTGGAGGGAAAAGGACACAACCCCCTTTACACATTCTCATAGGGAAACGTGCACAGCTGAGGCTGTTCATCATCTGCTGTGTGCCGGGGGGGGGGGGAGGCAGGGCCATATTCAGGGATTGTCTAGTGTCGGCATAGACTGTCAGAAGTGACTTGCAAATAGAATAGGAATGGGAAAAGAGACAGAATCACACTAGGTGCTTTGGACAGAGGTAAGCACACACTATAGAAGGGTATGCTTTGTTCATATTTCATCTCGGGGGGTTTATGACCACTTTATTCCAGATAGACAAAGAGTCCCCATCTGGGAACCTTCTCTACAGTGGGTGAAACACGTGCGCAGGAGGTTCCCAGGAGACTCATTTGTCTCTGTGGATTAATAAAGCTTGCCACCATTGAATTTTATGGCATGCTACAGATATAATTTTTGGGGGTTTGTGCAATGACAGGGACATAGGGCAAGCCCCAACCTGATTGCTTGAAGGGTGACCTGAATCCGGCTCAGGGCTAGCTCATTCTAAGCTCCCATGATGGCATTTCTCAGGTTTCCTGATGGTTCCAGCTGTAGATCATATCTACGTATTCTGTGCAGAAAAAGCCAATTGTAGCTTCCGTCCGAAACCCATGTGACAACGCAGTATAATGCAAGAGGACATTTTGGAGTCCAGGACAGTGTGTTGTCACCCCATGATAGGAAGTGCCTGAATGAAGATTGTCATGGTAGGAGGACCAAAAATGATCTTAATGGAAGCTTCAGATTTCAAGACATCTGTAAACTTTTGAAATTACATTATCATTCAATATTGGTAAGGGTTTACATCTGCTTAAGGTAAACAAATACATAGAAAGCAGGGGCGGACTGACAACTCATGGGGCCCCTGGGCAATAGGGGATCATGGGGCCCCTGTGTCCTTGCCCAAACTCAAAAAAGTCTATGAAAAAGGTACCAGGGGCATCTCATGGGGCCCCCTACTTAACCTCAGGCCCTCGGGCAGTGCCCGAGTTTCCAAATGGTCAGTTCGCCCCTGATAGAGTGACTGGGTATTTGTGTGGATTTTATGTATTTTTATCTCAGCAATGATGTAAACTCTGTGGTATCTGAACCTTTGATAAAGCAGGCCAAGGACAGGTCTCTGCCAAATACAGCAAATGGTGGAAAGTAAGTGAACATCCAAATTATTGAGTCTAGTTGTTATCAGTGAAGAGTGCTTTGAACAGCATACAAAAAACCATGCACTTCCAACCTTGTGGCTCCAGTTTGGTGAAGGTCTCTTTCTGTTCCAGCATGACTGCTCCTGTGTACAAAGTCCACTCCATAAAGACATGTCTGATGAGTTTGGTATGGAATAACTTGATGGACCTGCACAGAATCCTGACCCCAACCCTACTGCATCCCCTTTGGAATGAATCGGAATGATGTGCCCGGTCTTATCCTATATCAATTCCTGGCCTCCTAACGGCTGTTTTAGCTGAATGGTCACAACTTTCCACAAAACCTTGAGGAAAGCCTTCCTAGAGGAATGGAGGCCATTATAACCACAAAAAGGGAAGGAAGAGGGGGACAACTCTATATCAATGCCAATGGTTTTACAATGGGATTTCCAACAAGCATATAGGTCCTGACCTCATCCCTGCTAAACACCTTTGGGATAATTTGGAACTCTGATGGTGTCCAGGTCTTTTCATCCAACAGTACCTGACCTTGCACAAATTCCCATAAACAACCTCCAGAATCTTGTGGATACCTTCTCAGAAGAGTGGAGGCTGTTATACTTGCCATGAAGGCGAGAAGGTCCACATTAATGGCAATGGTTTTGGAATAGGATGTCCAACTAGCTCATATAGGTGTGTTGATCAGGAAACACACCATGGAAAACATGCAACATCAGTACATGACCTCACAAATGTTCGTTTGGTTGAAGGGGTACACATTTCCACAGACACTCTCTACAATATTGTGCAAAGCCTTCCCAGAAAAGTGTAGGCTGTTATAATTGCCATGGAGTGGAGAAGGTCCACATTGATGGCCATGGTTTTGGAAAAGGATGTCCGACAAGTTGGTACAAGTGTGTTGATCAGGGATACACAAACGTTTCACCATATATTGTCCATCATGCAACATCAGTACATGACCTCACAAATGTTGCTTTGGTTGAATGGGCAGAAATTTCCACTGACAAACTCATAAATATTGTGCAAATCCTTCCCAGAAGAGTGGAGGGTGTTATGGCTGCAGAGGGGGCAACTCTGTAATAATTCCCTTGAGTTTTGAATGGGATGTCCATCAAACACATAGGTGTAATGGTCAACTTTTCTTTTCCAATCTATTTATTAAAGTTTTAACAATATAAAAATAAAACGGTACAATACAAAAAGAATACCAGAGTACAATAGCACAGCTTACATACATTGTCATACCCATAGAATTCAGCATATAAAAAGATAGAGCTGTAACCGTGCTCCCTGAATATTAAATACCATGTTCGTCAAAGAGAGTCCGCTGATCCAGAGGTCTCCCTCCTAGAAGGTAAGGAGTTACCCCAACTTTTAATTGGTAATGCCATCTGACCCTCTCAAACCAAATTATCATCTCTCAGACAGGGAGCATGGTCCATGGTGACAGTCCTGCGGTCTCATGGCCCTGTCTGAATGGACTGTGCAGAAGCAGGTAGTAGAAAAGAGGAGGAAGTGAAAGAGGGGCAGAAGGGTAAAAAAAGGGGAACGAGAAGAAAAAACAATGAGCAACCCTGCAGTCAAGTAAGCGATCCAATGATCCCAGGTTTTTTCAAATCTTTGGCCTTTAAAAGTTCGTGAGAGATTTCCAATATCTTGCAATCGTAATCCCTGCCGCTATACTCAATAAATACTGTTAAGCACTGGGTGGATCTTGGGGTTCCCTCCGCAGGGTGGGCAAGTAATGCCTGTCGTGGAGATTTTGTTAGGTTAGTCCCTGTGAGGGAATAGATAAAGTTATAGGTACAAATCCAAAACCTGCAGACTTTTGGGAACATACAGGTATGATACTCTGTTCCTTCTTGCCTACACCTTCGAAAACACAGGGGGAAGGCCCCCGATACCCACCGGGCCACTCTGGCAGGAACCATATACCACCACAGTAACACCTTGTAGTTAGCTTCGATCAGAGACGTATTTACGATCAATTTTTCGGCTCTCTGGACCAATCTAGGCATGGTCTAAGACTTCTCTCATGTTCCATTCCCATCTTTCCATATAAGGAAGTTTTCCTTCCATAGTGGTCAAGATACCGTAAACCTTGGATATATAACCTGAATGTTTTTTAATACCTTTATATAAATACTCCATGGTAGTGGTCATGGACAAGCTGGATAGTCTTTTCAGAGAGGTGATGAAATGAGCTGTCTGAGTGTTTCTGTTCAGAATATTCAGAGGTTGGTAAATCGTGTTTCTGGGTATAGGGTGGTAATGGTCAACTCTATAATAATGCCTGTGGTTTTGGAATGGGATGTCCATCAAACTCAGTTTTGAAAGGGATATCTATCAAACTCATAGGTGTAATGGTCAACTTTTCGCAATATAATGATCAACTCTATAATAGTTTTTAAATGGGATGTCCATCAAATGCATAGGTGTAATGGTCAACTTTTCAACATATAATAGTCAACTCTATAATAATGCCCATGGTTTTGGGATGGGATGCCCATCAAACTCATAGTTTTGAATGGGATGTCTATCAAACTCATGTGTAATGGTCAACTTTTTACCATATAATGGTCAACTCTTTACCATATAATGGTCAATTCTATAATAACGCTCATGATTTTTGAATGAAATGTCCATCAAACTCAAAAGGTGTAATGGTCAACTTTTCCCCATATAATAGTCAACTCTCTAATAAAGCCCATGGTTTTTGAATGGGATATCCATCACAATCATAGGTGTAATAGTCAATGGGATGTCCATCAAATGCATAGGTGTAATGGTCAACTTTTCAACATACAATAGTCAACTCCATTATAATGCCCATCAAACTCATAGTTTTGAATGGGATGTCTATCAAACTCATGTGTAATGGTCAACTTTTTACCATATAGTGGTCAACTCTTTACCATATAATGGTCAACTCTATAATAATGCTCATGATTTTTGAATGGAATGTCCATCAAACTCAAAAGATGTAATGGTCAACTTTTCCCCATATAATAGTCAACTCTCTAATAACGCCCATAGTTTTTGAATGGGATATCCATCACAATCATAGGTGTAATAGTCAACTTTTCACCATATAATGGTCAACAGAGGTTGCTAACAGCATAAATAATTATAACTCAGGGACCCATAGCAATTGCTTGCCCTGCTCAAGTTGGACCCTTGCACCACCACTCTCTATCTACTTCTTGAATGCTCCCATAAAAACTATTAAAGCAAAGATTCCACGTGTAGATTCCGAGCTAACTGGTATCACCCTAGCTTTATTAAACCATATATGTGATAGAGGTGCTGTTTAAAATTATGGGCAATTATCATGTCTGTTCCATCTTCAACAGCACAGCAATCTCTGAACAAGATAAAATGTTCAGAGGAAGGTGTTGCATTGCAAGTGTACTTCCTAATTAGCAGCCCATAACTTAGTCCCATTAAGACAGATATTTGTTATGGTGGTGTGGATACTGTGATATTTTCATGACTCGAGATTTTCATCAGGTTGAGTTTTCACAGTATATGAAAAGTCCATTTCAAGGAATAACAACTACGAGCACCAAGCTGCTGAGCTAAGGTGCTCCTACAGCTCCAGGCAAGTGTATATCACGTGAGAATATGTAAGTTTATTGCTGAGTTTTATTCTAAGAGAAGCACTCCTTTAATAGCAGAGGCTAATTTCACGAACAGACGAGACGGTATGCCATAAAAGAAGGTCCTGCCAAGTCACTGCTGCCTCTGATAACCTTAAAGACAAATTATTTAACAGACGACCGAAGGCTACAATGCGGAGTGAATTGCACCCTGGTGGCTGGAGGCCTGTTCAGACCCTCTCTGCGTAATGTTTTTAACAGCTTTAATATTTAATAATAATTGTTATTGATATGGCTTTTCCCGTAACGATAATTCAAAGATCTGCTAAGACAGGCCTGGAAGACCTCTCTTGCCGCTAGTGAGATTTCAGATTCTGAAAGTTATCTCTCATGTCTGATGGGCTTTGGAAAACTGTAACTCTGACTGAGCTGAAATTGCAACATCTAACCCCAAAGGATGGGCGTATGTAAAGTTCAAGACCTAAGTCACCCATCCGCCATTCCACCCCAGGCTTGTATACTTACCCAGACAAGCTCTCTTGCCACCTCTCCAAAAAGCTGGACATAGCTCTGTTATAGTACGTATTTTGCACTGCTGAAGGACTCTACTCTTTCCTCTATAACTCTCCTCTCCTGAAATACTTTTCTTTGCTGGCATGCTCTGATTTTTCCTCTAACTCTTCTCTTGAGAAATTCTCTGCACAGCTGGAGGACTTTGCTCCTTCCTTTATTGAACGCTTCTCTTCTGAAATACTCTGCTCTGTTGGAGGAATTTTTGGCCAATGAGCCCAAACACTGCACATGGCGGGTGCCACGGCATCATCCAGCTTTCTAACTGCCCATACCAGTAGACACCGGAGATTAGACTACCATGGATGTTGCAGTCAGACGTAGCAAAGGACACACAACTGTGTAAGTATACATACATGGGGGATGGGCTATGTGCACAGACAAATACCTATGTGAATAGGTCAATGGACCATGTCTCTTTAATGATGAACTCCGCAGCGTAAATAGCAGGAAGTGCTGTAGTTCTGGAAGAGAGTGAAGATTGAAGGTGCTCCCTGTGAGACAGGTAAGTATTAGTAATCTATTGCAAGGTACATCTGTTGCAGTGTGTTTTCCCCACTGACAGGGCCACTTTAAGTAATGAAGTGATGTCAACCCCATGCCCACAGTGTGAGCACTGGGCAATAAGGGAGCAGCTACACAATGATACATTATCTAGTTTGCGCTCTTCTCCTTTCAGCTGGAACCCTTAAAGCATATGTGCAAACATGGGTGTATTTTAAAGGGACCCCATCTGCTCCTTCCTCTATAACTCTCTTCTCCTGAAATACTCTGACCTGCTGGAGGACTCTGTTCCTTCCTCTAACTATCCTCTCTTGAAATACTGTGCACAGCTGGAGGACCTCGCTCCTTCCCCTATAACTCTCCTTTCTTGAAATACTGTACAACGCTGGAGGACCTCGCTCCTTCTTCTATAACTCTCCTCTCCTGAAATACTCTGCACCGCTGGAGGACTCTGTTCCTTCCTCTAACTATCCTCTCTTGAAATACTGTACACCGCTTGAGGACTCTGCTCCTTCCTCTATACCTCTCTTCACCTGAAATACTCTGCATTGCTGGAGGACTCTGTTCATTCCTCTAACTATCTTCTCTTGAAATACTGTACACCGCTTGAGGACTCTGCTCCTTCCTCTATAACTCTCCTCTCCTTAAAATCTCTGCACTGCTGGAGAACCCTAATCTTTCCTCTATAACTCAGCTCTCATGAAATACTTTTCTCTGCTGGTATGTTCTGATTTTTCCTTTAACTCTTCTCTTGCGAAATTCTCTGCACAGCTGGAGGCCTCTGCTCCTTCCTTTATTGAGCATTCCTCTCCTGAAATACTCTGCACCACTGGAGGACCTCACTCCTTCCTCTATAACTCTCCTCTCCTGAAATACTCTGCACTGCTGGAGGACTCTGTTCCTTCCTCTAGCTATTCTCTCTTGAAATACTGTGCACAGCTGGAGGACCTCACTCCTTCCCCTATAACTCTCCTCTCTTGAAATAGTGTACACCGCTGGAGGACCTCGCTCCTTCCTCTATAACTCTCCTCTCCTTAAAATCTCTGCATTGCTGGAGAACTCTGCTCTTTTCTCTATTACTCTCCTCTCCTGAAATACTTTTCTCTGCTGGTATGCTCTGATTTTTCCTTTAACTCTTCTCTTGCGAAATTCTCTGCACAGCTGGAGGCCTCTGCTCCTTCCTTTATTGAACGCTCCTCTTCTGAAATACTCTGCTCTGTTGGAGGACTTTTTGGCAGTAGGGAGTCCTACTTTCTCATACCACTCCTGCTTTTTTGACAAATGATCAGGTGGTTGGTGGTGGAGGGGGGTTGAAAAGAAATAGAAACATCAAGGACTTTAACAAATTGACATTAACTTAAGCTAAAATTACAGCGCTTTAAATATTCACCGCCATTTGAAGTATGAAACATAACAGATGTCAACGGGGGGATTGAAAACAAATGGAAGGGGGGAACTTGCTTAAATGTCGAGAGCTCCTCTAAAGCACGATGATGTATGATCACACGGATATTTTTCTGTTGCATAAACTAAATTCTCAACATCACAGTGAGCATTGATTTATGATTAGGAAATATCAGAGAGAAGCACTTTTTTAGGCAGCATTTTAGCTGTGTTTTCAACTTCTGAGAAGTGCGAACTTTGGGAACATGGTCGTGGCAACCCTTTGAGTACATGGTCATGGCAACCCTTTGGGAACATGGTCGTGGTAACCCTTTGGGTACATGGTCATGGCAACCCTTTGGGTACATGGTCGTGGTAACCCTTTGGGTACATGGTCGTGGAAACCCTTTGGGAACATGGTCATGGCAACCCTTTGAGAACATGGTCGTGGCAACCCTTTGGGAACATGGTCGTGGCAACCCTTAGGGTACATGGTCGTGGTAACCCTTTGGGTACATGGTCATGGTAACCCTTTGGGTACATGGTCATGGAAACCCTTTGGGTACATGGTCATGGAAACCCTTTGGGTACATGGTCATGGAAACCCTTTGGGTACATAGTCATGGCAACCCTTTGGGAACATGGTCTTGGTAACCCTTTGGGAACATGGCGTGGTAACCCTTTGGGTACATGGTCGTGGCAACCCTTTGGGTACATGGTCGTGGCAACCCTTTGGGTACATGGTCGTGGCAACCCTTTGGGTACATGGTCGTGGTAACCCGTTGGGAACATGGTCATGGCAACCCTTTGGGAACATGGTCATGGCAACCCTTTGGGAACATGGTCATGGCAACCCTTTGGGTACTTGGTCGTGTCAAACCTTTGAGTAGGCAGGAGGAAGCAAACCTATCACAAGTGAGCCTGGATCAGATATATGTAACAACTTTTTTGGTGGTGAGGAGAACTTTGCTCCTTTCGCTCTCTCTGATGATAGTGAGACTTCTACAACCCAAACCAGTGTGAAGAGAATAGGGGAGAAGTACTGAACACCTTGCCAACTTAATTTTCTCCAAAATTCACAAAAGTTGGTCAGATTTAAATTTCATGTCTGCGCAGCAACAGTTGACACATTTGCCAAACCATGGTTCAGCCTAAGACACAGTTGACAGACAGCAGGAAAAGTTAGAAGGAATGCAGACGCATCATAAACTTTACTTCACAGGGTCTTCAAAGGACTGACAGTAAGCAGGTGCCTCCAAGAGGTTGAATGTTTTTCTACTGTTGTATTCATGCTCTGGAGTTATTTGGGTCAACTATGTTTAAGTGTCCAGACTATGGGGTTGATTTACTAAAGGCAAATACACTGTGCGCTTTGCAAAGCGCAGTTGCACTCTGCAAGTGTGGTTGCTCCACAGCTTAGTAAATGAGGTAAAGCTTCACTTTGCAAAGACGTAGTAGGCAATCCTCAATACTGAAGTAAATGAAGGTATCAACAGAACAGTTCTCAAACACACAGTTGCATACGAAGCTCTCTAAGGGCTTGTTCTCCTCCTGATGCCCCTCTATATTTATCTCCCGTGACTCTAGACTAGGTCCCTAGGTACTCTGTGCCACGATGTCAGTCTCAGTATGTGGGGAACCCAACACTAGTGAAGGGCCCAAGTATAACATACCTTCACTACCAGAATACCCAACACCTCTGCCATGTTACCCATTTCCTGACTGGTTGGTTGCTTTAGCAAGTGACACATTTACGGTAGTCATTAGCAACGGCAATATTGCCTCCTCTGGACAGCATTCGGCACATAGTACTGTATATTCTCTAACCTATCCAGCCCCCTGATGTAATGCCTTATATGCACCCCTTTAGAGACCTCAGACCCGGCAATTTAGATGAACCACAAAGATCTTTTACTGAAGTAGATGAATGTATCAACTAACCAGTTCTCAAAGACATCTCCAACACACAGTCCCATACAAAGCTCTCTAAGCAGCAAAGTCCATAAAAAGCAATGCTTTCAAGGCAGTAAATCCATAAGAGGTAGTAGGCAATCCCTTAAAGTCCATGAATTGGTAATAATCCACAACAGGCAGTAAGTCCATGCAACAGGTAGTTCAAATCCATCAAGAGCACAGGTGTTAAACTGGCGACCATCCAGCTGTTACCAAACTACAAGTCCCATGAGGCATTGCAAGACTGACAGTTACAAGCATGACTCCCAAAGGCAGAGGCATGATGGGACTTGTAGTTTCCCAACAGCTGGAGGGTCACCAGTTTGACACCCCTGATCTAGAGCTAGAGGTTCCAGACCCCATTGGGAATCCAAATTGGGCTCCCCAGAAGGGGACACAGATTGACAAAGTACCGACTTGAGCA
>NW_028318277.1:170000-182500 GCF_062004578.1 Staurois parvus
GCATCAAGTGCTAGAGGGAAAAAAAAAAAATTCAACATAAAGAATAACGATTGTGCGGGAAAACAAGATGGACTGCCGGGTCCCGGGGAAATTTGCACTGGGCATATTACTGCATCATGACTGATTTACATTAGGTGGCACCGAGCGCCGCAGAAAACATAAATCGTGCCGAAAATTTAAAGTTGGAGATATTGACATTTTTCACATGAGACAGAACCCTGAAGATGTGACGGAAGCTGGGAGTGCTAAATAAGTGTCTGGGGGGGCCGGGGAACATGACAACGCGGCTGTGGAGGCAGCCTTCTGGTGACTCGGTGACAAGACATCAATGCAAAGTGGAGGGTTTTTAGACAGAAAGCAAAGAGGGGCAGAGAGAGAGAGGAAAATATTCCATCGGACGAGGGAGACGGCGCTCTGCTTTCCGTGTGACCCGCATAATACCAGAGACAGACCTCTATTATTTGTTATCCATGCATAGAGCGATCCGCAGCTCCCAGGCAGACGACTCTACAAGTAAACAAGATTCCTGAGAGACGCAAGTGTATATGTATGAAGCACAGCGAAGAACCGAGGATGAAACCGCCACCGGGGGAAAAAACGGTGACAACTGAAAAATACCAGACCTGGTTAACTACTTGCCCTCCAGAGGATCTAACCCCCTTCCAGATCAGGCCATTTTTTTGCGTTACTTTAACTGACAATTGATCGGTCATGCAACGCTGCAACCAAATTAAATGTACGTCCTTTTTTTCTCACAAATAGAGCTTTCTTTCGGTGGTATTTGATCGCTTCTGCATGTTTTTTTTTTTTTTTTGAGCTGTAAACAAAAAAAGCCCAACAATTTTGAAGAAAAAAAAAAAAAAAATATATATATATATATATAATTATTATTATTATTATTATACAGTATTTATATAGCGCCAAAAGTTTGCTCGGCGCTGTACATTATAGTGGGTGACAGAACATGAGACAATACAGTAACAATACACGAGGGGTTCGAGGGCCCTGCTCCTTGGAGCTTACAATCTAGGGGGGTGTGTGTATATATATATATATATATATATACATATATATACACATACATATATATATATATATATATATATATACACATACATACATATATATACACACACATACATATATATATATATATATATATATATATATATAAATAGAAACACATATACACACACACACATTTTTTTTTTTTTTTTTTTTTTTTACTTTTTGATATTAACCCCTTGTCCTCCAGAGGATTTACCCCCTTCCTGACCAGGCCGTTTTTTGAGGTACGGCGCTGCTTTACTTTAACTGACAATTGCGCGGTTGTGCAATGCCTCACCCAAAAGAAATTTACATCCTTTTTCCCCACAAATAAAGCATTCTTTTGGTGGTATTTGATCGCCTGTGTGTTTTTTATTTTTTGCGCTATAAACAAAAAAAGACCGACAGTTTTGAAAAAAACAATATTTTTTACTTTTTGCTATTAACCACTTGCCCTCCAGAGGATTTACCCCCTTCCTGACCAGGCCGTTTTTTGCGGTACGGCGGTGCATTTCTTTAACTGAGAATTGCGCGGTCATGCAACGCTGCACCCAAAATAAATGTACATCCTTTTTTTCCCACAAATAGAGCTTTCTTTCGGTGGTATTTGATAGCTTCTGCGGGTTTTTTTTTTTTGCACTGGTTAATAGAGATGAGCGAAGAAATGAAAAATTCGATTCGACTGATTCGGCGAATTCGTGGACAATATTCGATTCGAGTCGAATAAATTCGCTGTGAATTTAACTTAAAAAAGGGTGTTTCTAGGCTTCAGAGAGACTTAATATTAGTGCAGAACACTGTACCTTTAATTTAAATGCCCTTGGAGTCTGCTGGGGAAGAGAAATAATACTGTCACTCAGTATGACATGCAGATGAGTGCCGTCGATCTTAGAATCACCGCACACTTCACTCATTTGGGCAGTCACGGGGCCAAAACCAGAGTGTGGAGCCACAGTGTGGCGGTGGAGGCAGCAGCAATGGGAGGCCATACATCAACCTATGACAAAATGGAAACCAGCAGGAGTGTGAGGAGACCTGAAAGTGGCACATGGCAGAGTGGGAGCAATGGGAGGCGGTACAGGGACCCAGGTCACACTGTGGGCCCAGCAGCAGCGTGACCAGGCGGTACGGGGGTCCATGGCAGATTTGGGGCCTGGCAACACCTATGGGAGGCCTGTAATCTGCCAGCACCCTATGACAAAATGGAACCCTGGGCTGGGGCAGGCAGAACCGCCGTATCTTTATCACGGTTTTCCCAGGCCACCGAATGGCGACGCTGCATATGCTGACGCAACGCTGTAGTCCCAACATGGGCCCCCTGGCCACGCTTGACTTTCTGGCCACATAGTCGACATACGGCTACGTTTACTTCCTCGGGCGGCTTGACGAAAAATTGCCACACCGCAGAGTAGGAAACTTTGCCTCCTCTACTCCTCACTGGCTGACTGCTACTTCCTCCGTGCACACCGGCACCACTACTGGCCGTGGTGGTAGGCTGCAGTGGAGCTGGTGCTCTACTCCGTGGCCGTTTGCCTCCACTGACACTGCTGCGACCCTGCTGCCTCCTGGCAGCAGCAATGGGAGGCCGTACAGGGACCCATGAGAGACTCTGGACTTGGCAGCAGCATGAGGAGGCGGTATATAGGGGCCCATGGCAGATTAGGGGCCTGGCAGCAGCTATGGGAGGCCCGTAATCTGCCAGCACCCTATGTCAAAAAATTCAACACACCAGCAGTGTGAAGAGACCTGAATGTGGCACATGGCAGAGTGTGGCGATGGAAACAGCAGCAATGGGAGGCCGTACAGGGACCCATGAGAGAATCTGGACTTGGCAGCAGCATGAGGAGGCGGTATATAGGGGCCCATGGCAGATTAGGGGCCTGGCAGTAGCTATGGGAGGCCCGTAATCTGCCAGCACCCTATGTCAAAAAATTCAACACAACAGCAGTGTGTGAGGAGACCTGAAAGTGGCACATGGCAGAGTGTGGCGATGGAGACAGCAGCAATGGGAGGCCGTACAGGGACCCATGAGAGACTCTGGACTTGGCAGCAGCATGAGGAGGCGGTATATAGGGGCCCATGGCAGATTAGGGGCCTGGCAGTAGCTATGGGAGGCCCGTAATCTGCCAGCACCCTATGTCAAAAAATTGAAAACACAAGCAGTGTGAAGAGACCTGAATGTGGCACATGGCAGAGTGTGGCGATGGAGACAGCAGCAATGGGAGGCCGTACAGGGACCCATGAGAGACTCTGGACTTGGCAGCAGCATGAGGAGGCGGTATATAGGGGCCCATGGCAGATTAGGGGCCTGGCAGCAGCTATGGGAGGTCCGTAATCTGCCAGCACCCTATGTCACTCTCCTCGCCAGTACTTCTTCGCCTGGCTGCTGAAAAGGCCGATGTCTCCCCCCGTTCCTGACCGCCCTCTGTTAGCTCTTCCTCACTGTACAGTGGGGCTGAGCCCACAGCATGCGATACTTCGCTTGGTGAGGGAACAGCAAAGGACAGGGGCAGGTAGAGGACATGTGATTTCAGTGGGCTTGCTCCCGGGCCATGCCAACTAACGGTTGTGTCTGACGTACCCACCGACCGTTGGCTGTAGGTGTCAGAGGTGACCTGGGAAGAGGAAGACGACCGAGCCAACCAATCAATGACGGCAGGGTTGTCGGTGGAGACACGACCGCTGGATGACACCGGGAGCACTGGCCTCTGGCTGCGAATAGTGCTGCCTCGACCCCTTCCTCTGCTGCCACGTCTGCTCGCTCCTAAAAAATTGCCTCCTCTGCCACTCCTCTGCATGTTGTCTGACATACTCTTTAATTCAACGATTATGTGTCCCTGAGTAACAATTCTCTGGCACTCAGTAACAATTCTGTCTGTCCCTGAGTAAAAATTCTGTGGCCCTAATTAAAGTTTCTGTGGCCCTGAGTAACAATTCTCTGGCACTCCGTAACAATTCTGTCTGTCCCTGAGTAAAAATTCTGTGGCCCTAAGTAAAGTTTCTGTGGCCCTGAGTAACAATTCTCTGGCACTCCGTAACAATTCTGTCTGTCCCTGAGTAACAATTCTCTGGCACTCAGTAACAATTCTGTCTGTCCCTGAGTAAAAATTCTGTGGCCCTAATTAAAGTTTCTGTGGCCCTGAGTAACAATTCTCTGGCACTCCGTAACAATTCTGTCTGTCCCCGAGTATGAATTCTGTGGCCCTAACTAGCGTTTCTTTGTCCCTAAGTAACAGTTCTGTGGCCCTGAGTAACAATTCTGTGTCTGTGCGAGTAACAATTCTGTGGCCCTAAGTAACAGTTCTGTGGCCCTCAGTAACAGTTCTGTGTCTGTGCGAGTAACAATTCTGTGTCTGTGCGAGTAACAATTCTGTGGCCCTAAGTAAAAGTTCTGTGGCCTTCAGTAACAATTCTGTGTCTGTGCGAGTAACAATTCTGTGTCTGTGCGAGTAACAATTCTGTGGCCCTAAGTAAAGTTTCTGTGGCCCTAAGTAACAATTCTCTGGCACTCAGTAACAATTCTGTCTGTCCCTGAGTAACAATTCTCTGGCACTCAGTAACAATTCTGTCCGTCCCTGAGTAAAAATTCTGTGGCCCTAATTAAAGTTTCTGTGGCCCTGAGTAACAATTCTCTGGCACTCCGTAACAATTCTGTCTGTCCCTGAGTAAAAATTCTGTGGCCCTAAGTAAAGTTTCTGTGGCCCTGAGTAACAATTCTCTGGCACTCCGTAACAATTCTGTCTGTCCCTGAGTAACAATTCTCTGGCACTCAGTAACAATTCTGTCTGTCCCTGAGTAACAATTCTCTGGCACTCAGTAACAATTCTGTCTGTCCCTGAGTAAAAATTCTGTGGCCCTAATTAAAGTTTCTGTGGCCCTGAGTAACAATTCTCTGGCACTCCGTAACAATTCTGTCTGTCCCCGAGTATGAATTCTGTGGCCCTAACTAGCGTTTCTTTGTCCCTAAGTAACAGTTCTGTGGCCCTGAGTAACAATTCTGTGTCTGTGCGAGTAACAATTCTGTGGCCCTAAGTAACAGTTCTGTGGCCCTCAGTAACAGTTCTGTGTCTGTGCGAGTAACAATTCTGTGTCTGTGCGAGTAACAATTCTGTGGCCCTAAGTAAAAGTTCTGTGGCCTTCAGTAACAATTCTGTGTCTGTGCGAGTAACAATTCTGTGTCTGTGCGAGTAACAATTCTGTGGCCCTAAGTAAAGTTTCTGTGGCCCTAAGTAACAATTCTCTGGCACTCAGTAACAATTCTGTCTGTCCCTGAGTAACAATTCTCTGGCACTCAGTAACAATTCTGTCCGTCCCTGAGTAAAAATTCTGTGGCCCTAAGTAAAGTTTCTGGGGCCCTGAGTAACAATTCTCTGGCACTCAGTAACAATTCTGTCTGTCCCTGAGTAAAAATTCTGTGGCCCTAAGTAAAGTTTCTGTGGCCCTGAGTAACAATTCTCTGGCACTCCGTAACAATTCTGTCTGTCCCTGAGTAACAATTCTCTGGCACTCAGTAACAATTCTGTCTGTCCCTGAGTAAAAATTCTGTGGCCCTAAGTAAAGTTTCTGTGGCCCTGAGTAACAATTCTCTGGCACTCCGTAACAATTCTGTCTGTCCCTGAGTATGAATTCTGTGGCCCTAACTAGCGTTTCTTTGTCCCTAAGTAACAGTTCTGTGGCCCTGAGTAACAATTCTGTGTCTGTGCGAGTAACAATTCTGTGGCCCTAAGTAACAGTTCTGTGGCCCTCAGTAACAGTTCTGTGTCTGTGCGAGTAACAATTCTGTGTCTGTGCGAGTAACAATTCTGTGGCCCTAAGTAAAGTTTCTGTGGCCCTAAGTAACAATTCTCTGGCACTCAGTAACAATTCTGTCTGTCCCTGAGTAACAATTCTCTGGCACTCAGTAACAATTCTGTCTGTCCCTGAGTAAAAATTCTGTGGCCCTAATTAAAGTTTCTGTGGCCCTAAGTAACAATTCTCTGGCACTCAGTAACAATTCTGTCTGTCCCTGAGTAACAATTCTCTGGCACTCAGTAACAATTCTGTCTGTCCCTGAGTAACAATTCTCTGGCACTCAGTAACAATTCTGTCTGTCCCTGAGTAAAAATTCTGTGGCCCTAAGTAAAGTTTCTGTGGCCCTGAGTAACAATTCTCTGGCACTCCGTAACAATTCTGTCTGTCCCTGAGTATGAATTCTGTGGCCCTAACTAGCGTTTCTTTGTCCCTAAGTAACAGTTCTGTGGCCCTGAGTAACAATTCTGTGTCTGTGCGAGTAACAATTCTGTGGCCCTAAGTAACAGTTCTGTGGCCCTCAGTAACAGTTCTGTGTCTGTGCGAGTAACAATTCTGTGTCTGTGCGAGTAACAATTCTGTGGCCCTAAGTAACAGTTCTGTGGCCTTCAGTAACAATTCTGTGTCTGTGCGAGTAACAATTCTGTGTCTGTGCGAGTAACAATTCTGTGGCCCTAAGTAAAGTTTCTGTGGCCCTAAGTAACAATTCTCTGGCACTCAGTAACAATTCTGTCTGTCCCTGAGTAACAATTCTCTGGCACTCAGTAACAATTCTGTCTGTCCCTGAGTAAAAATTCTGTGGCCCTAATAACGTTTCTGTGGCCCTAAGTAACAATTCTCTGGCACTCCGTAACAATTCTGTCTGTCCCTGATTATGAATTCTGTGGCCCTAACTAGCGTTTCTTTGTCCCTAAATAACGATTCTGTGGCCCTCATTAACAAGTCTGTGTCCCTGAGTAATGGTTCTCTGTCCCTAAGTAACTTTTCTCTGTCCCCAATTATCGTTTCTGTGGCCCTAACTCTGTCCCTGTCCCTAGTACAGAGCGGTCTGCCTCTGTTCAATAACTGCAGGCAAATGAAGAATTCCAAAATGGCCGCTATTTATAGCTCGACCATTACACAGTGCTGGCTGGCTGGCTGCTTATTGGCTGATGCGATCACATGTAGTTGAGGAATGCATTATGGGTCAGCGCGCCTTGTCTGCGCGCCTTCCCAGACATCCCCGCTCCGTCGCCGCACATGTCAGCCGCCATTTTCTGAAAAATTTCGAAATTTTTCCGATATTCGACTCGAATTCCACTTCGGATACTTTGATTCGCTCATCTCTACTGGTTAACTACTTGCCCTCCAGAGGATCTACCCCCCCTTCCAGTTCAGGCCATTTTTTTTGCGTTACTTTAACTGACAATTGCACGGTCATGCAACGCTGCACTTAAATGAAATTGACATCCTTTTTCCCACGAATAAAGCATTCTTTTGGTGGTATTTGATCCCTTTTGCGGTTTTTTTTTAAACAAAAAAAGGCCGACAATTTTGAAGAAAAAAACATTTTTTTTACTTTTTGGTATTAACTACTTGTCCTCCAGAGGATTTACCCCCCTTCCTGACCAGGCCGTTTCTTTGCAGTATGGTGCTGCTTTACTTTAACTGACAATTGCGCGGTTGTGCAATGCCTCACCCAAATGAAATTTACGTCCTTTTTTTCCATGAATAGAGCTTTCTTTCGGTGGTAATTGATCGCTTCTGCGTGTTTTTTTTTTATTTTTTGAGCTGTAAACAAAACAAGACTGACAATTTTGAAAATTATATATATATATATATATATATATACACACACACACACACACACACACACACATATATATATATATATATATATATACACATGCATTTTTTTTTTTTACTTTTTGCTATTAACCCTCCAGAGGATTTACCCACTTCCTGACCAGGCCGTTATTTGCGGTACGGCACTGCGTTACTTTAACTGAGAATTGCGCGGTCATGCAATGCTGCACCCAAATGAAACGTACGTCTTTGTTTCCCACAAATGGAGCTTTTTCGGTGGTATTTGATCACTTCTGCGGTTTTTATTTTTTGCACTATAAACAAAAATAGACCGACAGTTTTGAAAAAAAACAAACAATATTTTTTACTGTTTGCTATTAACCACTTGCCCTCCAGAGGATTTCCCCCCTTCCTGACCAGGCCGTTTTTTGTGGTATGGCGCTGCATTACTTTAACTGACAATTGCGCGGTCATGCAACCCAAATGAAGTTTACATCCTTTTTTTCCCACAAATAGAGTTGTCTATGGTATTTGATTGCCTGTGCGGTTTTTATTTTTTGTGCTATAAGCAAAAAAAACTATTTTGAGAAAAAAACAATATTTTTGACTTTTTGCTATAAAACATGTCCAGTAAAAAAAAAAAAAATCTAATTTCGTCATAAATTTTGCAGAAATGTACTCTGCTCCATGTCTTTGCTAAAAAAAAATTCCAATACATGTAAATTAATTGGTTTATGTGAAAGTTAAAGTGTCTACAAATGGTGGTATGTACTCTGGATTTTTTTTTCCGTTTAAACTAGTAATGGCAGCGATCAGCGACTTATAGCGGGATTGCGGTGGACATTCTGACACTGGGGGGGAACTGACTTGGTGTCACTGGCATCCCCAGTGACACCAATATAGTGATCAGTGCTAATAAAAATCATTGTCACTGTACTAGTAGCACTGGGCAGGAAGGGGTTAACATCTGGGGCGATCAAAGGGTTAACTGTGTGTGTTTTACTGTAAGCACACTGCTATGCAGAGCCACACAAAGCAGTGTGCAGGAGCTGATGGGAGAGATCTGTGTTGTTTATACACAGGTCTCTCCCTCGTCGCTAATACTCGGTGATCGCCGGGTGCCGGCAGGGAATTACCGGCTGGGACTCAGTGATTGACAGCAGAGGCCACAAATGGCGGCGCGGGTAGGGCATGCACACGCCCCCTACCTGGAACTGCAAAATCATGTACTGTATACAGTGAAGGAAATGTGTATTTGATCCCCTGCTGATTTTGAATGTTTGCCCTTCACAAAGAAATGATCGGTCTAAAAATCGAATGGTAGGTGTATTGTAACACTGAGAGCCAGAATAGCAACAAAAAATTCAAAAGAAATGTCTAACAAGTGATGACTGATTTGCATGTTCATGAGGGAAATAAGTATTTGATCCCCTATCATTCAGCTGGATTTCTGGCTCCCAGGTGTCTTTCATACAGGTAACAGGCTGAGATTAGAAGCAGTCTCTTAAAGGGAGTGCTGCTAATCTCATTTTGTTACCTGTATAAAAGACACCTGTCCACAGGAGCAATCAAACAATCAGATTTTAAACTCTCCACCATGGCAAAGACCAAAGAGCTGTCCAAGGATGTCAGGGACAAGATTGTAGACCTACACAAGGGTGGACTGGGCTACCAAACTATCGCCAAGCAGCTTGGCGAGAAGGTGACAACAGTCGGTGCAATCATTCACAAATGGAAGAAACACAAAACAAGTGTCAGTCTCCCTAGGTCTGGTGCACCATGCAAGATCTCACCTCGTGGAGTGTCAATGATCATGAGAACAGTGAGGAATCATCCCAGAACTACACGTGAGGATCTTGTCAATGATCTCCAGGCAGCTGGGACCATAGTCACCAAGAAAACATTTGGTAACACACTACGCCGACAAGGACTGAAATCCTGCAGTGCCCGCAAGGTTGCTCTGCTCAAGAAAGCACATGTCCAGGCCCGTCTGAAGTTTGCCACTGAACATCTGAATGATGCAGAGGAGGACTGGTTGAAAGTGTTGTAGTCAGATGAGACCAAAATCGAGCTCTTTGGCATCAACTCAACTCGCCGTGTTTGGAGGAGGAGGAATGCTACCTATGACCCCAAGAACACCATCACAACTGTCAAACATGGTGGTGGAAACATTCTGCTTTGGGGGGGGAGGGGGGTAATGCTAAGGAAACAGGACAACTGCACCGCATCAAAAGGATGATGGACGGAAATGTACCATCAAATCTTGGGTGAAAACCTTCTTCCCTCAGCCAGGACATTGAAAATGGGTCGTGGATGGGTGTTCCAGCATGACAATGACCCGAAACACACGGCCAAGGCAACAAAGGAGTGGATCAAGAAGAATCACATGAAGGTCCTGGAGTGGCCTAGCCAGTCTCCAGACCTTAATCTGATTGAAAATCTGTGGTGGGAGCTGAAAGTGCCAAACATCAGCCACCAAACCTTAGACTTGGATAGGATCTGCCAAGAGGAGTGGGTCAAAATCCCTCCTGAGATGTGTGCAAACCTGGGGGCCAACTACAGTAAATGTCTGACCTCTGTGATTGCCAACAAGGGATTTGCCACCAAGTACTAAGTCATGTTTTGTGAAGGGGATCAAATACTTATTTCCCTCATGAACATGCAAATCAGTCATCATTTGTTAGACATGCATTTCTTTTGAATGTTTTGTTGCTGTTCTGTCTCTCAGTGTTACAATACACCGACCATTCGATTTGTAGGCCGATCATTTCTTTGTGAGTGGGCAAACATTCAAAATCAGCCGGGGATCAAATATGCATTTCCTTTGCTGTATGCTATTTTTGCACGATGGATTGAACAGTGCTTCGTGAGATATTCAAAGCCTGGGATTTTTTTTTCAACCTAACCATGCTGTAAACATCTCCTCAATTTTATCCCTGACCTGTCTGGTGTGTTCCTTGTCCTTCATGATGCTGTTTGTCCCGTACAAAATAGTTCTAGTTGATTACATAATACCACTTGTGTGAAGTTCTCGTGAATGCTCTGCAGGCAGATACGCCGGATTGTGTTTTGTTTTTGGGGCACATTTCACATGTAAAGCCACTTTCCACAAGTAGAGAAGTAAAAAAAGGAAAAGGGCAGGTCAAACCTCAGAGGAAGCTAAACTATAAACCAAGTAGTGAACATGCATTTGCATTTGTTCTCACAAAACCTGCTGTAATGAGGAAGTGATCATTGTTCTTTTGGAAATCTCACTAATTGGTCAAATCTCCCATTTTAGGAGACTTCTGTGCAAAAGCAGGGAGTGCCATTAGGAGGGGGCTTTTCAGAGGCTTTTAATAGGGTTTTCAATGCATTTCACAGACACGACAACAGCGGCATGACAGTGAGGAAGAAAATATATCAATCTAGTTGCAGAATAGAATGGTCCCTCAAAAAAAGCAAATTATCTCTTCTCTACACCACAGAATGTTGTATAATGTATAATAGAGTATCTAAAGCAGGGGCGGACTGACAACTCATGGGGCCCCTGGGCAATGGGGGATCATGGGGCCCCTGTGTCATCACCCACACTCAAACCAAACCCAAAAAAGCCTATGAAAGGTACTAAGGGCATTTCATGGGGCCCCCTACTGACCCCAGGCCCTCGGGCAGTGCCCGAGTGCTCGAATGGTCAGTCCGCCCCTGATCTAAAGGCAAAACTTTCTTTTAATGCGTAGGGAAAGAATATAACCCCTATTACATTGATCTTGTGGTCTGTGTCCCCGCTGAGGAGATTCACCTTCACGATTTACCCTTGGTGACCATTGTCAGTGGGGTAAAATCCAAATTGAAGGTTGTCATGGAAAGGGGAATGAAGGGGAAATCTTTCAATGGGAACTCCGGTTGTGGTGACAATTGTCTAAGGGAGGAACAACGTCATAGAAAAGACCTTTCATGTCCTGTTGAGTCTGTGGGACAGGGAGTCATGAGAAATCTCCCTAATGCTCCGTTTCCGCCACCCCCCTCTGCCAATCCCTCCACTGGCTTCCGATTGCGCAACGGATCAAATTCAAAATCCTAACACTGACGTACAAAGCTGTCCACCATACTGCCCCGAACTACATCACTGACGTAATATCCAAGTACCGCCCAACACGCACACTCCGCTCCTCACAAGACCTCCTCTCAAGTTCTCTGGTCTCCTCCTCCCATGCCCGCCTCCAGGACTTCTCCAGGGTGTCACCCATCCTCTGGAACTCCCTGCCCCAACCCATCAGATTATCACCTACTCTCCTCTCCTTTAGGCGCACCCTGAAAACCCATCTCTTCAGGGAAGCCTACCCTACCCCCTGCTAACTTGCCGACCTCTTCCACTCTTCCTACCACTCCATCCCCCACAGCTATCTCCTCCTGTGCCACCATCCCCTCCCTCCTAGATTGTACGCTCCAAAGAGCAGGGCCCTCAATCCCCTCATGTTTTGCATTGTATTGGTATTGTTCTGTCACATGTTCTGTCCCCCTTTGTAATGTACAGCGCTGAGCGAACTATTGGCGCTTTATAAATACTGTATAATAATAATAATAATAATAATAATAATAATGGGACACAAAAAAAAAACCATGATAGGGTTTTCATCATTCCTTATTTTATCCAAAACTAAAAAAAAAATTATCTCACCTTAAATATAGTTTTACTTATCCGCTACTCTAAATTTAAAAGTGGACCTTCACCTTCTTTATTAAGTTCCCTCTACTTCACCCCTCCTCCCATCTTGTATAAGTATAGCGTTGTGTTTTTTTTTTTTTTTGCTTACTTTTTTTTTTAATAAAAGTGTCCATCCCTGCCTCCACATGCACGTCATTTGCCTTAGGTGAATGAAATGCACACTACCCGCTGT
>NW_028318277.1:415000-422500 GCF_062004578.1 Staurois parvus
GTAGGCCTCTGCCAGTGCTCATCCTGTTCCTCCTTGCACAAAGGAGAAGATACCGGTCCTGCTGATGGGTTAAGGTCCTTCTATGGCCCTGTGCAGCTCTCCTAGAGTAACTGCCTGTCTCCTGGAATCTCCTCCATGCTTTTGAGACTGTGCTGGGAGACGCAGCAAACCTTCTGGCAATGGCATGTATTGATGTGCCATCCTGGAGGATTTGGACTGCCTGTGCAACCTCTGTAGGGTCCAATTATTGCCTCATGCTACCAGTAGTGTCTCTGACCCCAGCCAAATGCAAAACTAGTGAAAAATAGTCAGAAAAATGAGTAAGGGAAAAAAATGTCAGTGACCTCCACCTGTAAAACCATTCCTGTTTTGGGGATCATCTCACTGTTGCCCATCTAGTGCACCTATTGTTATGCCATTAACACCAAAGCAGCTGAAACTGATTAACAACCCCCTCTGCTACTTACCTGACCAGATCAATATCCCAGGAGGTTCATTGACTTGATGCTAAACTCCGATTAAAAAGTGTTCCTTTCACTTTGTATTTAGCAGCGTGTGTATGTATGTATATATATATATATATATATGTATATATATATATATATATATATATATATATATATATAGGAAGGTAAATAGCTTATATGTAAAAGATATGTAAAAAGAAGAGGAGATCTGGCTGGTAAAGTGTGGTAGATGATAAGACTGAAGAATTAAAACATTACAAAATTGTATACCATGGGATGAAGCAAGAGATTCTAGTAGTGGACTCTAGTAGGTAGAAAAGAAAAATAAATAAATATATACGGTACATATATATTTTTTTGTTTTTCAATTCACGTAAATATCGAAGGATAGGAAGTGTAAACTTGCTGATAAATAAAAAACATAGGAATGAAAATTATATCTATGTAAAAAGATAAGTTTGGAAGATGATAAGAAAGTATAAAGCATTGAAAAAAATGTATACTTTGGAATGAATCAATTAATTCTAGTAGATAGAATAAGAGAGAGAGAGAAAGAGAGAAGAGAGAGGAGAGAGGGGGGGAGAGGGGGGAGGGAGGGAGAGAGAGAGGGAGGGAGAGGAGAGGAGAGAGAGGGAGGGAGGGAGGGGAGAGGAGAGGGGGGGAGAGGGAGAGAGAGAGGGAGAGGAGAGAGAGGGAAAGAGAGGGAGAGGAGAGTAGGGAGAGAGAGGGAGAGGGGAGAGGGAAGAGAGAGGAAGGTTTAGAGGGAGAGAGAGAGAGGGAGAGAGAGAGAGGGAAAGAGAGAGAGGGAAAGAGAGAGAGGGAAAGAGAGAGAGGGAAAGAGAGAGAGGGAAAGAGAGAGAGGGAAAGAGAGAGAGGGAGAGGAGAGAGAGGGAGAGGAGAGAGAGGGAGAGGAGAGAGAGGAGGAGAGAGAGAGAGAAAGAGAGAGGGGGAGAGGAGAGAGAGAGAGGGGTGGGGAGAGAGAGATGGGGGGGGAGAGAGAGATGGGGAGAGAGAGGGGAGAGATTTTTCAGAAGAGAGAGAGAGAGGGGGGGGGGGGGAGGGGGGAGAGAGGGGGAGGGAGAGAGAAGGGGAGGAGGGAGAGAGAAGGGGAGGAGGGAGAGAGAAGGGGAGGGGGGAGAGAGGGGGAGGGAAGAGGGTGAGGGAGGGGAGAGAGGTGGAGAGAGAGCTTTTTCAGGAGAGAGAAAGAGAGAGCTTTTTCAGGAGAGAGAAAGAGAGAGAGGGGGAGAGAGAAAGAGAGAGAGGGGGAGAGAGAAAGAGAGAGAGGGGGAGAGAGAAAGAGAGAGAAGGAGACGGGAGAGAGGGGAGAAAGAGGGGGAGGGGAGAGAGAGAGGGGGGAGAAAGGGAGGGAGAGAGGGGGGGGGAAAGGGGGGAGAAAGGGGGGGGAGAAAGGGGGGGGGAAGGGGGGGGGAGAAAGGGGGGGAGAAAGGGGGGGAGAAAGGGGGGGAGAAAGGGGGGGGAGAAAGGGGGGGGGAGGGGGAGAGTTTTTTCGGGAGGGGGGGTGGAGAGCTTTTTCAGGAGAGAGAGAGATGGGGGGGGGAGTCGAGAGAGGGGAGAGAGCTTTTTCAGGAGAGAGCTAGAAAGAGGGAGAGAGCTAGAAAGAGAGAGAGAGAGAGGGAGGGAGGGAGGGAGGGGAGAGAGGTGTCACCTTTACAAGTAGGGCTGGCAGAATTCTGAGCCGGAGCGCCATGCACACAATCTCTAGTTGTCTTTCACCTAAATACAGCATGTGCATGGTGCTCCATCTAGCATCTACTTTAAAGTGATTGTAAACCCTTACATATACCCAGTGACTGGCCTCAGGTGATACACAGAGATGGCACAAATCCTCCTATATAAGTTGTACCCAGTATCTGTAGCCATCTCTTTTCTACATTCATTCAAATTCTAGAATTTATAAAGCTTGTCTGAGCTTTTAGAAAGCAGGGGGCAGGAGCTAAAGTTACACTCTGCAGAACTCAGTGAGGAGAGCTCTAAAAGCTGATTGGAGGGAAGAGACACCCCCCTCCAAACAGCTCATAGAAACATAACTGAAGCTGTCAATCACAGGATGTGTGCTGGAGCTGCCTCCTTGTCACCTTTTTTCTCTTGGTGTCAGGAAATCAGAAGTCATTCATGCTGATAGCAGAAGAACCAGGCAGCAGACAGAAATGACACTTCATACACTGGATTGAGCCAATTACACATTATAGAGGGATACGCTCTGTTCATATTTCATGTCTGGGATTTACAACCACTTTAATTGTAGTTCCATCACATAATGTAACCTTTCCTTTGAAAGGCCTTCTGGTCCTCTAGCTGTAAACTCCCTTCCATGATCTATGTGACACCAGCCAGCCGAGTCATGAGCATTGCAGAGGGAACAGGAAAGGAAGATTGATAATATTTTCCATGGCATTGTTTGCGGTAAAATGTAACCTCGGCGCAGCCATCTGTAGGCTCCCGCTAACAAGTGCGTGTAGCTGCTATCGCGTTCCCGAACACCGCAGAGAAACAAACAACGAGGGCGCATCATTAGCGGCGGTTTTGTTTGGTGGGTATTACTGTGTTATGTACCTAATTATCAAAATTAAATAATGAAATATCTTGCTGCCATCTGCTACAAATTAACTTTGTCAGTTACACTCAGGCTTGCTTGACGGCGGCGCATCAAGTGTTTTATGTGAGCCCCACAGCAACGGCTTGTTTATTTTTTGGTTTTCATTTTGGCATTTAGGTAGAAGGAATATTCCAACAAGATTATCGGAGAGAAGAGGAGAGAAGAGGAGAAGGGATTCTGCAATGTCAGGTAAAGGAGAACCCCGGTCTAGCCTTTTTTATTTCATTTTTTTTAGATACAGTGTGGTTTGAATTTTTTTATTTTTTTTATTTCTGTCAGAATCCTTTTAAAAAATATTACTCTTCCTTTTGGTGTGGTTACTGGCATGGTAAGTGAGTTGAAATCTCCTTTACTGGAAAGCAATAAAATGTTTCCTGTCTGATCAATGTTTATATACAATGTTACTTTGTATCTCTCCATCTACCGTCTGATCAATGTTTATATACAATGTTACATTGTATCTCTCTATCTCCCGGCTGCTCGATGTTTATAAACAATGTTACTTTGTATCTCTCCATCTCCCGTCTGATCAATGTTTATATACAATGTTACATTGTATCTCTCTATCTCCTGGCTGCTCGATGTTTATAAACAATGTTACTTTGTATCTCTCCTCCCATCCGATCAATGTTTATAAACAATATTACTTTGTATCTCTCCTTCTCCCGCCTGATCAATGTTTATATACAATGTTACTTTGTATCTCTCTATCTCCCGGCTGCTCGATGTTTATAAACAATGTTACTTTGTATCTCTCCATCTCCTGTCTGATCAATGTTTATATACAATGTTACATTGTATCTCTCTATCTCTCGGCTGATCAATGTTTATATACAATGTTACTTTGTATCTCTCCTCCCATCTGATCAATGTTTATAAACGATGTTACTTTGTATCTCTCCTCCCATCTGATCAATGTTTATAAACAATGTTACTTTGTATCTCTCTATCTCCCGTCTGATCAATGTTTATATACAATGTTACTTTGTATCTCTCTATCTCCCGGCTGCTCGATGTTTATAAACAATGTTACTTTGTATCTCTCCTCCCATCCGATCAATGTTTATACATAATGTTACTTTGTATCTCTCTATCTCCCGTCTGATCAATGTTTATACACAATGTTACTTTGTATCTCTCTATCTTCTGGGTTTATAAACAATGTTACTTTGTATCTATCTCCCGTCTGAGCAATGTTTATAAACAATGTTACTTTGTATCTCTCTATCTCCCGTCTGATCAATGTTTATAAACAATGTGTCAGGTGATCCATTTTTTCATAGCAGCTGATTCTACAACTGCTGTATTCAATGCAGCAACTCCCAGATATCATTTTTACCAGCCAGTAAGGACATACTACACACTCCCTGTGAACTTTGAGGATGATTTTTGGGCCCTGGGAATAGTAGTCCTTGCCTCTGCCTGTTTTTTACTTTTCTTTTTTCTGCCTATTTCCAGAGTGGAGTTCCACTTTAATGGCTGAGCTATGTCTTTATCATCTTCATTGCTCAGTTACATGACAAAGATTTAATTTGTAACACATTGCTTCCAGAATGTGGTAAATGAGGCGGCTGCAGCTCAATCTGACGCTACTCAATGACTAAGAATCACATGTGTGCTCTAGACTTGGTCTACTTTCCTAGATTTACAAATGTTTATCAATATTATACATCATCATTATGTCCCGGCATAAAAAAAAAATTTGACATTAAAATAACATTTTTAGTAATAAAGGAATTGTCACTGCAGGGTCGCGGCTAAAATAATGGCACTTTGCAAAAGAAGTTACTTTATAATTTCCGTTCCGGCAAAGAACAACAACGGCTTGGAGATTTAACACATAGGCCACTGTAGAGGTGCCCACATGGAAGAAAAATATATGTGAAATATCTTTTAAAAATATTCTTCCCAAATATATTGACATATATTTGAAATGCTACAATTTTGGTCATATTCAATATATATATATATATATATATATATATATATATACACACACACACATACACATACATACATGCATACACACACACTGTATGTTAAAATGCGTTTTTATTACAAAACATACAAAAAATATTTTTAAAAATACTTTTCAAATATATTTTATGTCTTAAAAATAAAAATCTACATTTGGAATGAATTCACAAATATATGTCAAAATGACTTTTTTATATGTTAAAAAAAATCTGAAGAATATATTTAAAAAAGATATATTTTTAAAAATATATTTTTAAAACATATTCTTCAGATTTTTTTTATATATAAAAGTCATTTTAACATATATTTTTACATATATTCGTAAATGCATTCCAAAAATGTAGATTTGTATTTTTAAAGACATATAGTATATTTGAAATGTATTTTAAAAAAAAATGTTTCATATATTTTGTAATGAAAATTAATTTCAACATACAATACTGTATATATATATATATTTATAGAAAAATATATAATATGGCCAAAATTGTAGCATTTCAAGTATAAGTCAATAAATTTGGGAAGAATATTTTTAGAAATATATTTTTCTTCCATGTGGGTGGGTATACAAGGTCATTGTTTGCAAATCGGACCCCTCCGGACTTCCCTTCAGTTGTACCGGCTCCTCTCCTGGACTGAAATGGCTTACTCTGATTTCACTGCACACTGTGAGCTTCTCACAATTGCATTAGAAGCTGAAGCAAGTCAGATAAAGACACGCCTCATTTCCTGACTGGCATCATCTAGCCCTTTCCTCCTTATGCTGTCCCTGGACCACCCCTTTCATGCATTGGATTTCAGTTCTTTCAATCATGGAAGCTCAACATCATATGTGGGCGTTATCTAGGGTGGTTTGCATGCAAAAGTAGCCTACTTAAGAATGCCTACTCCTCCTGATACCTTCCCATCGAGGCATTTTGATATTTGCATAACTCCTCCCAAGAGCCAACCCTTTGCTTACATCAGGGCTGCGGGTTCTTGAGAGGATTACTGAGGCAGGGTGCTGTGATGTTTTTATGAAGCTACAGTATGTACATCACCCCTTCTCACCAGCAGTGATCTGCCTGCATTGCATAGAGAATCACAGGGACCCAGTGATGACATCACTGGGTCTAAAATAAGGTATGGAATGAAAAAAGGAAAGGTTTTATTTAAAAATGTAATTAGCATACTAATGAGAAGGGGAGGGAGGAACCGGGAAGGAAAAATATAAATAGATTGAAGTTCAGCTTTAGGGCTCTTTCACAGGGGGCTGACTCGTTTAGTGGATCTGTTTGCTCAGCGGGGGATCTCTCCTCTGATCTCTCCTCTGATCCCCGCTGAGCAAGTGGATGACAGAGCTGCTCGCTCTCCTCAATGGGTGGGCGGTCGGATGAAACCGGACCGCCCAGGGGCAGACTGACAACTCATGGGGCCCCCGAGCAATAGGGGATCATGGGGCCTATAAAAAAAGGTACCAGTGCCATCTCATGGGGCCCCTACTGACCCCGGGCCCTCGGGCGGCGCCCGAGTTTCCAAATGGTCAGTCTGCCCCTGGGACCGCCTGTCCGTTTTCATCCGATGCAATCCGACAGACGGAAGGGGAATTGGATCCCCATCCATCCCTTTTTGACGGATCGGATGCCACGGGTGTAAATTGACACGTCTGTTTACACCAGCTGCTCCATAGAAAACAATGGAGGTTCCGATCGGGTCCGCCTGAAAAAACGGGCAGGTGAATCCGATAGGAACGTTTGTGGGAAAGTGTGTGTAGTGTAGCGCCAATCATATAAAATAGTGTATGTAATAAGACATATATTCCAAGGACATATGGCAAAAAAGAAAAAAAAACAAAAACAATACAAATATATATATATATATATATATATATATAAAATGTCTATAGAATCAAAAGTTCAGTGAAAAACCTAATTTACTAATAATGTCCTATTGGACGAAACGTATTGGGGAGGAGTGCACAGTACTGACGACATGCCTCTGAGCGATTCTGGGTCGGCAATGTAAGCGGACATTTCTTTGTTGCACTTGATGTCATTTTATGGATTTCTAATAAATACTACACTATTGGAAGTACATTTGCTCCTTGTGAGCTTTATTTCACCACAGACAGAGCGATACCTGTGGGGACAGTCAATTGCCAGTCACGTGCACCTTTGGAATTTCTGTAGATACAGGGGTGTTCATGCAGTTGTAGCGGCAGCCATCAGTTTTGGTGACTTCACAGGGAGACGGTGACGGCATTTGTGAATTACTTTACTGCAAGCAAGAGCACTTTTGGTGGTGGATTGCCATTATTACGTTTTTTCACTGAACTGTTGATTCCATGGACGTTTCATATATTTGTTTTTTGCCATATGTCCTTGGATTATATATCACATTAGCTACACTGTTTTATATGATTGCTGCTACACTTTTATTTTTTATGTGCATAGAGGGGAA
>NW_028318277.1:425000-497500 GCF_062004578.1 Staurois parvus
CATTTCTGGGAATATGATATTAGATTATCGTATTTAGTCAAACGCTTTTGACCCCTTATAGTTAAAAAACTAACATACATAAATGTTTTTTTAACATTCTTATAATTTTCTTTTCTTTTTTATTTATAGAAATAAAAGAACAACAATTTAGCAGAGCACTTGCATTTATGAAAGGAATACTATTTTTACTTACATATTTCTATTTTTAGATTTCATTTAACTGTTAGATTATTATTATTATTATTATCCTTATTATTCACAGCTAACAAACTGATTAAAAATATTAATGAATATTGCATTTTGCTAAATATTGCTGTTCTTTTAACCGCTGAAAAAAAAAAAGCTTTAAAAATATAAATTATTTTTTTTCCCCAGTTGATCCAGTCAAAAGCATTTAAGACAAAATGAAGGAATTTAACATCAGATTTCTCCGAGACTTTGGATCTAAACTATATGGAGTCAAGTGGTAATCAATACCTGGCTATAATGATAATCAAATATAATCCGCAATATATCAAAAGCTTCTAATGATCCACTAAAGGGAAGCACGGTCCCACAAGACACAGTCATGGGATGCCAGAGAAGAAATTTACAGTAAAAGCATCCAAATCTCATTATCAGCTGAGCTTCTAGAGACAGGGCCTTTCAATATCACAAAATATGTGTGAGGATCAGCTGCTGTTACTAAATATACCAACGTGCAGCATGCGTCAAAGTGTCGCACCAATGCCATGCCACTTCTTAAAGGGTACCTGTCCTTAAACTGAAAATATGACTGAAAAATGGCATAATTATTTTTTTTCCTTTGGATTTCTCTTCTTGTGTATTGATGAAGAAAAATATATATTTTATTAAGTAACCTTTGGCAACAAATGTATGTTCAAATGATCAGTAGGGCAGAGATATAGGCAGCTAAATCTGTTAACCTCCCTAGTGGTCTGATTATGTCAGTATTTCTGTGCTCAAAGCGGTACATTTTTTTGCATGGAAATATGTCTTTTTTTATTGTAGGCCTGTAATTCTTAGGAATAACTCACTGAAATCTGTCCGAACAAGAGTCTAGTAAACATCCCGGGTAGGTTAAAACCTGAAACATGAAATCATAAAGTATAATTTAATAATTCATCATAAAAAAGAATAATAAATTTAATTCAATAATATAATCAAACCAAAAACACTGAAATTTGTAATAGAGCGCCAAGTTCGCACATCGCTGAGCAAAGTCGCAGAATCGTTTTCAGTGTCTGATGAGGAATTTCCCCCACGAATCATTATCACTCAATTCTGCAAGTGGTTCTGATTTACTATCGCTGTACATTTTTTTGCATGGAAATATGTCATTTTTTATTGTAGGCCTGTAATTTTTAGGAATAACTCACTGAAATCTGTCCGAACAAGAGTCTAGTAAACATGCCGGGGATGATAAAATTTGAAACACGAAATCATAAAATATAATTTAATAATTAATCATAAAAAATAATAATATAATAATAAATTTAATTCAATAATATAATCAAATCAAAAACGCTGAAATTTGAAATAGAGCGCCAAGTTCGCACATCGCTGAGCAAAGTCGCAGAATCGTTTTCAGTGTCTGATGAGGAATTTCCCCCACGAATCATCACTCAATTCTGCAAGTGGTTCTGATTTACTATCGCTGTTCTCTAGCCGGTCTAAAACCGATTTTGACCTAAAGGGACGCTTTTTGGGCACCATGGACGTTTCTCAGTTTCCAGGCAGAAAAAACAGTCAAAAAAAAAAAATTTTTTTTTTTTTAAATTAGAATTTTTGATTATAAACTAATTTGGGTTATTTTTTTTTTTTACTAAAAGGATAACTGAATAAATGTTGGACAAGATTTATGATGAAATATAATTTATTTGCAAAATGTTATAAGAAAAACACTTTTTTTCAACATTTTTGGACTTTTTCATTTCTATAGCAAAAAAAAAAAAAAAAATCCCAGTGGTGAATAAATAACACCAAAATAAAGCTTTATCTGTCTCAAAAAATGCAAAAAAATTCATATGGGTACAGTGTTGCATGACCGCGCAATTGTCATTCAAAGTGTGATAGCGCTGAAAGCTGAAAAATTAGTTGTCAGTCCTCCCCCGTACTGCTAGGGTGACAGTATATAAAATAAAAAATAAATAATAATATTAAAAAAATATATATATTTTTTTTTTTTTTTAATTAGAATTTTTGGTTATAAACAAATTTGGGTTATTTTTTTTTTTTTACTAAAAAGATAACTGAATAAATGTTGGCCAAGATTTATGATGAAATATAATTTATTTGCAAAATGTTATAAGAAAAACACTTTTTTTCAACATTTTTGGACTTTTTCATTTCTATAGCGAAAAAAAAAAAAAAAAAACCCAGTGGTGAATAAATAACACCAAAATAAAGCTTTATCTGTCTCAAAAAATGCTAAAAAATTCATATGGGTACAGTGTTGCATGACCGCACAATTGTCATTCAAAGTGTGATAGTGCTGAAAGCTGAAAAATTAGTTGTCAGTCCTCCCCCGTACTGCTAGGGTGACAGTATATAAAATAAATAAATAAATAATAATCTAAAAAAAAAAAAAATTTGTTTTAATTAGAATGTTTGGTTATAAACTAATTTGGGTTATTTTATTTTTTTTACTAAAAAGATAACTGAATAAATGTTGGCCAAGATTTGATGAAATATCATTTATTTGCAAAATGTTATAAGAAAAACATTTTTTTTCAACATTTTTGGACTTTTTCATTTCTATAGCAAAAAAAAAAAAAAAAAAGCAGTGAATAAATACCACCAAAATAAAGCTTTATCTGTCTCAAAAAAATGCTAAAAAATTCATATGGGTACAGTGTTGCATGACCGCGCAATTGTCATTCAAAGTGTGATAGCGCTGAAAGCTGAAAATTGGCCTGGACAGGAAGGGGGGGGGGGGGGAAGTGTCCGGACTTGAAGTGGGTAAGGAGCATTCTTCCCACTGACCAACATATGAATGTATCATGAGTTGTCGATATAGTCATTTTTAGGAGGGGTTCCCTGAGACCTGGAAGTTATTTCAAGGGTTCTGTGTTGAAAAGCTTGAGAAAGGCTGTCCTAAAGAACCCAACCCTAACTGACAACATTTCATTCCTAGTTCCTTTCCTGGGAACAGGGGTGGGCTGACAACTCATGGGGCCCCTGGGCAATAAGGGATCATGGGGCCCCTGTGTCCTTGCCCAAACTCAAAAAAGCCTATGAAAAAGGTACCAGGGGCATCTCATGGGGCCCCTGGGCAATAGGGGATCATGGGGCCCCTGTGTCCTTGCCCAAACTCAAAAAAGCCTATGAAAAAGGTACCAGGGGCATCTCATGAGGCCCCCTACTGACCCCAGGCCCTCGGGCAGTGCCCGAGTTTCCAAATGGTCAGTCCGCTCCTGCCTGGGACATAATTAACATTGTCCATAGTCCTTCACGTCCACCAAGGGCACCTGGACTGCCAAACTATTGAGAGTCAAACACATATGTTTTCTACCACAGGTGACCAAAGCCCCATTTGTAAGTCCACAATTACCGAATCAACTCAATAAAAGACACACATTTTAAAAAATACAAATTGTCAATATAATCCCACCCTTGTTTCGCCAATTGGTCTCCTACACAGAAGTGAAATCTCGGTCATGCTATCCGTTTATCACTGCCGCTGTGTGGCCCCGGTGCAGAGGGCTCGCCACTCTGTAGAAAGAATTGTATTTCTCTCTAATGCTGTTTTATTCCCAGTTGTAATATCAAACTACAGCCAAAATGACTAGAACATCAAATACAATGAATGATAGTTCAAAGCGCCTGGCGGAACATAAAAGGTGGTAAAATTATAGAACACCATCCACCTTTTTTCTCTCGGAATAAAACAACAAAAGAGCTTCAGAGCAGAAGCTACGGTGACTAAGGCACAGAATATAAATATACGTTTGGGAGGCTCTCGGCGTGGGATAAAATACTCCCAACAAGACGCTCGCTTCCTCGCAGACAGTAAGTGAAAAGGATTTACGCCCGTCAGCAGTCATTAATGATTCATTAAATGGCAGGCGTCACTTATTAAATGGAATGTACAGTAACCGTTCAGTCTGTCTTACTGAGAGGTATAGGCATTATGCAAGGGCACACCAGGGGATAGAGAGTCGCGCGGCAGATCCAGCTGCAGGGTCACATGATCCGGAGGTCCGGAAATTGATCATTCTTTTTTCTATTTAAAAACAAGCGCACAACTTTTGAGGCTATTTATAAGGACCAGTAAAACAATCTCTTTGTATTTTGCTGCAGTTTCCGCTATAAAGGCTTGATGTGGGATTGGAAGAGAGGCAGACAAAAAAAAAAATTGAATTGCAACCTACAGCTACAGGTATAATAAAAGCCTTCAAGTGCACCCCTGTCTTCTCCAAGTCTCCAACTGCATCCCTGTGCTCACCAAGTCTCCAAGTGCACCCCTATGCTTGCCAAGTCTCCAAGTGCACCCCTGTGCTCGCCAAGTCTCCAAGTGCACCACTCTGCTTGCCAAGTCTCCAACTGCATCCCTGTGCTCACCAAGTCTCCAAGTGCATCCTTGTGCTCACCATGTCTCGAAGTGCACCCCTATGCTTGCCAAGTCTCCAAGTGCACCCCTGTTCTCTCCAAGTCTCCAAGTGCACCCCTGTGCTCACCAAGTCTCCAAGTGCACCCCTATGCTCGCCAAGTCTCCAAGTGCACCCCTGTGCTCACCAAGTCTCCAAATTCACCCCTGTGCTCACCAAGTTTGCAAGTGCACCCCTGTGCTCACCAAGTCTTCAAGTGCACCCCTGTGCTCGCTAAGTCTCCAAGTGCACCCCTATGTTCGCCAAGTCTCCAACTGCATCCCTATGCTTACCAAGTCTCCAAGTGCACCCCTATGCTTGTCAAGTCTCCAAATGCACCCCTGTGCTCACCAAGTCTGCAAGTGCACCCCTGTGCTCGCCAAGTCTCCAAGTGCACCCCTGTGCTCGCCAAGTACTCAACTGTACCACTGTGCTCATCAACTGTTTTGAATGCACCCCTATGATCTGCAAGTCTTCAAATGCCCCCTCTGCTCCGCAAGTCTTCAAATGCACCATTGTGCTCCACAAATCTCCAAGTACACCCCTGTGCTGCCCAAGTATTCATGTTTACCCCTGTGCTCCCCAAATCTCCAAGTATACCCCTGTGCTCCCCAAGTATTCAAGTGTACCCCTGTATTCCCCAAGTATACTTGTGCACCCCTGTGTTCCCCAAGTCTTCAAATGCCCCCTCTGCTCCGCAAGTCTTCAAAATGCACCCCTGTGCTCCCCAAGTCTTCAAATGCACCCTTGTGCTCCCCAAATCTCCAAGTATACCTCTGTGCTCCCCAAGTATTCAAGCGTACTCCTGTATTCCCCAAGTATACTTGTGCACCCCTGTGTTCCCCAAGTCTCCAAGTGCACCCCTGTTCTTCTCAAGTTCCCAAGTCTGCAAGTGCACCTCTGTGCACCCAAGTCTCCAAGTGCACCTCTGTGCACCCAAGTCTCCAAGTGCACCTCTGTGCACCCAAGTCTCCAAGTGCACCTCTGTGCACCCCAACTCCTCAACTGTACCAATGTGCTCAACTTTTCACATGTACCTCTGTGCTCTTCAAGTGTTTTGAATGCACCCCTACACTTCCCAAGTCTTTAAATGAACCCTTGTGCTCCCCAAATCTCCAAGTACACCCCTGTGCCCCCCCAGGTATTCAAGTGTACCCCTGTATTCCCCAAGTATAGTTGTGCACCTCTGTGTTCCCCAAGTCTTCAAGTGTACCCCTATGCTTCTCAAGTTCCCAAGTCTCCAAGTGCACCTTTGTACTCCCAAGTCTCCAAGTGCACCCCAAGTCTCAAATACATTCCTGTGCTCTCCAAGTCTTCAAGCACACCCCTGTGCTCCCAAATTCTCTAAGTGTGCCCCTGTGCTCCCCAAGTACCAAAGTGTCTCCCTCTGTCCCCCAAGTCTCTAGGTCCGCCCCTGTGCTCCCCAAATCTCCAGTGTACACTGGCATGTGTAATATACTGCATATGTGAATGAGTCCTTAAAGTGAAATTGTATTTCTTTCAGTTTAAGACACCGTAATCTCACTTCCCAAGACACAGGTTCACTTTATGCGAAAGGCAGTTTCGGTAAAACGGTCTCACAGTGGGATCGCATGAAAACACGGGCGTTCAAATGTGCACATTCCCATGCAATTCCTGTGCACTCCCGTGAAGTGCATTTTGACAGCCCATTCATTTGACTGGACTTCAAACTTGCACTACTTTTAAAAACATATTCCACCAAATCACAGTACCCTTTAATTTGGTGCCCGCAAACACACTGCATTAGCGAGCTACATTTGGCATGCCCTTATGAATACATTGGCACACACATGCAGATCTCAAGGGCAGTGTGTTTGAACGCTGTGTTGAAACGTGAATGGAATGGGGGGGTATGACCGGCCCCCATACCAAACTGCAGACAAAGAACTCACTACCAAACAACAAAATGAAAAATAAGATGGAGACGGATGGCAGACGCTGTTCCTTGTTCTCGAAGAATCCACGTCTCTTCATCGCCACATAACCGTAACTACCACCATGCATTTTTAATACTCAGCCAGCATTTTTTTTCGCTTGCTATGGAGTACTTACCGTAGACGGTGAAGCATTACCGTAAATCACGCTTAATCGCAGTCAGAAAATAACCGCCACTCGAAAACCTTCCCTCTCCTAGAATAATAATGATGTCTGAAGGCTTCTCTTCACCTCTAATTATACATTCACCTATAAATAATGAATCATCAATCTAACACCAGATACTAAAATATCTACTTCAGTTCGATATCAGAATGGCGAGGAAGAAAATAAAACCAGAACAATTACAAATTAAAAAATGAACAACTTGGATCTGTCCAGAGGTATAACTGAAGTTTAATCTGATTATATTTGACTTCCTTGGTTCCTCCCCTCCCCCATCCCAATCAATACACTAATGACATTTTTAAAGTTGATCGCCAGTATTAGTAAATATTTTCTAAATCCATTCCTTGTGTGGATTCTTCTTGAATCTCTGTGTGATTTGTGTATTTCTTCCAGATATGTGCAGTAATCCAGTGTGAGACCTTCTTCCTGTAATACAGACCGCTCACTGCTGATCTCTCTCCCTGTGCAGGGTGACTGGTCTTGTCTCCGCCCCCTCCTGTAGTTATCTACAGGCAGCCTGTAGTAGGTGGTGCCTGCTGGGCCCCTCCCTCAGCTCTCTCTCCTTGTGCAGGATAACTGAGCTTGTCTCTACCCCTTTCTGTAGTTTTCCACAGGCATCTTGTAGGGGGTGGAGCCAGCTGGAACCCTCCCACAGCTCTACTCTTTCTCATCATGCAGAATAACTGGTCTGGTCTCCACCCCCTCCTGTAGTTTTCTGCAGGCAGCCTGTAGTAGGAGGAGCCCACGTTGCCCCTCCCAGAAGCTCTCTCTCCTTGTGCAGAGTGACTGGTCTTGTCTCCACCCCCTCCTGTAGTTTTCCACAGGCAGCCTGTAGTAGGTGGGGCCTACTGGGCCTCTCCCACAGCTCTCTCCTTTTGCAGGATGACTGGTCTTGTCTCCACCCCCTCCTGTAGTTTTCTGAAGGCATCATGTAGTGGGTGGATCCTTTTGGGCCCCTCCCACAGCTCGCTCTATCCTTGTGCAGGATGACTGGTCTTGTCTCCTCCCCCTCCTGTAGTTTTCCACAGTCAGCCTGTAGTAGGTGGAGCCTGCTGGGCCCCTCCCACAGCTCTCTCTCCTTGTGCAGGGTGACTGGTCTTGTCTCCTCCCCCTCCTGTAGTTTTCCACAGTCAGCCTGTAGTAGGTGGAGCCTGCTGGGCCCCTCCCACAGCTCTCTCTCCTTGTGCAGGATGACTGAGCTTGTCTCCACCCCTTCCTGTAGTTTTCCACAGGCATCTTGTAGTGGGTGCAGCCTGTTGGGCCCCTCCCACAGCTCTCTCTCTATCCCCTTGTGCAGGATGGGGAAGTGGGTGATACTAGGTGGGCTTTGCATGCCAATCACCCACATGTGATGCTGAGTGATGCCCTCACTGGGTCCCTGTACTTCTCTATACAATATTGTTGCTGGTGGCAGGTGCTGTTCATAGCTTCCTGAAAACATCCCTGCACCCCACCTCTGTTCTTCTCCTAAGAGCCCTCAGACCTGATGCAATCAGTGAGCTAGCTCTAGGGAGCGTCTATGCAAACTTCAAAGTGATGGGTGGCTGCGAGTCTGGAGAAGTGGGTGGTCCTAGGTGGGCATTGCATGCCAACTGCCCCCATGTAATGCTGAGCCACCATGACTGAAAGAACTGAAATCCAATGAATGAAAGGAGTGGGGGTGGGGTCAGGAACAGTCAGGGTGGGGAGGAAAGCGCTAGAGGACGCTGGGTGTCCTCCAGCCAGGAAATGAGGCGGATTTCTGACTTTCTGCAGCTTCTAATGCACATTGTGAGAAGCTCACAGTGTGCGGTGAAATGAGAGAAACCCATTTCAGCTCAGGAGAGGAGCCGGTACAATTGGGCAAGCAGGCACATGGACCAGTGATAACTGCAGCCTCAGAATATGGTGTCGCCTTCTACGAACGGGTGGAAATGGGACCTGGAATTACAGATCAACACAAGCCATAGGAACCTTATGCAGAAAAAGAACCTTCTGGAACAAACACTTTTCATAGCGATGATGAATCTCCTCGGCCCTTAATTTGGAGATTGATTGCAGAGCGATGGCAGAAAAATCCGATATTGGGTTAACGCGGAGTCATGGCAGAGGGCACAGAGCGCTACAAAATGTTAAGAGCATTTTTTTTTCCTGTTAATTTAGAATCGCCGGCGTAGCGCGGGCTCCAGGCTGTCTGGAGTCACTTCAGGTGATAACGTCCGCGGACGCGAGAGCAGGAAGAGGGGGAAGCCGAGCCGCACATTTCCATTGCCAGGCTGGGCTGTGCTGTCCTCGCATGTAGGAAGATCGGACAAAAAATGCCAATTGCCACATACTTGGTAAAAAAATGGTATAATAAAACAAAATAAATTGCTACAAATAATGTATCAATATAATAAAATGAAAGAAAATGCTACAATTAATGTATCAATATAATAAAACAAAAGAAACCTCTACAAATAATGTATCAATATAATAAAACAAAAGAAATTGCTACAAATAATGTATCAATATAATAAAACAAAAGAAATATCTACAAATAATGTATCAATATAATAAAAGAAAAGAAAATGCTACAAATAATGTATCAATATAATGAAATAAAAGAAAATGCTACAAATAATGTATCAATATAATAAAAATGAAAGAAAATGCTACAAATAATGTATCAATATAATGAAATAAAAGAAAATGCTACAAATAATGTATCAATATAATAAAAATGAAAGAAAATGCTACAAATAATGTATCAGTATAATTAAATGAAAGAAAATGCTACAAATAATGTATCAATATAATAAAAATGAAAGAAAATGCTACAAATAATGTATCAGTATAATTAAATGAAAGAAAATGCTACAAATAATGTATCAATATAACTAAATGAAAAAAAATGCTACAAATGCTGCGAATAATGTATCAATATAATAAAACAAAAGAAATTGGTGCAAATAATGTATCAATATAATAAAACAAAAGAAAATGCTACAAATGTATCAATAAAACAAAAGAAAATGCTACAAATGTATCAATAAAACAAAAGAAAATGCTACAAATAATGTCTCAATATCTTTGAAAAAATGATTTTAAGTGGACCTGTTGTCAGAAAATGATTTACGGTTGTCAGAAAATTAATTAAAGTGGACCTTTTGTCAGAAAATGATTTAGGGTCGGTTCACACTATAGAAACGCAGTCCAGATGTGTTCCGAATGTGTTTCTGCATTTGCGTTTTTGAAGCATTTATGACGCTTACTGGTACATTTTTGATGTGTTCCAGTGCATTTTTGATACTTTCTGGTTCATTTTTTTCAGAAATATTGTTCATGTTAAGTGTGCAAAACAAGCAATGTGCAAGGGCACATTTAGGCCCCATTCACATCTCCGTGTTGCGTGAACACTCTTTTTCTTTTGAGCATTTTTGCTGGATACACATGCTACATTGAGCTCCATGCGAGCGGTTGAGGGCTAGGGGCCCTCTGTCAGTGTGCGCCGGGCTGGGCGGGCTGGGTGAAGCCAAGGTGCCAGAAAAGGGCCTATGGAGGAGGAAGAAGAAGAGGACGAGGTCGGAGTGGAGGACCCCCCCCCCTGCTCTTCATTGCAGCTGCTGCCAGAGATCCTGGTGCAGATGGGACACAGGCTCAGCTGCCACTCCTGGGACCATCTGGAGGAGCCGCTGCTGGACAGGTAAGAGCTTGGAGGACTAGTGCTTCCCCACTCCTGTCATGCTCCCCCTCCATCAGTCCCGCTGCCCTCTGTCATGATGCCCTCTTCCTTCCCAGCTGTCCCCCCCCCAACCACTCCCTGCCATCATGCTGCCCCCTCCTGTCCCACTGCCCCCCCTTCCCACTGCCCCCTGTCCCCTTATGTCCCGCTGGCTCTCCCGTCCCACTGCCCCCCTCCTGTCCTGCTGCCCCCCTTCACGCTGCCCCCTGCTGTCATGCTGCCCCCCCATCCCACTGGCTCTCCCATCCCACTGCCCCCTCCTGTCCCACTGGTTTTCCCGTCCCACTGCCTCCCTCCTTACCTGCTGCCCCTCTTCATGCTGCCCCCCCATCCCACTGCCCCCTCCTGTCCCGCTGGCTCTCCCATCCCACTGCCCCCCTCCTGTCCTGCTGCCCCCACCCCTCTGTCCCACTGCCCCCTTCTGTCCCGCTGGCTCTCCTGTCCTGCTGCCCCCACCCCCCTGTCCCACTGCCCCCTTCTGTCCCGCTGGCTCTCCCGTCCCATTGCCCCCCTCCTGTCCTGCTGCCCGCCTTCACGCTGACCCCTCCTGTCATGCTGCCTCCCCATCCCACTGCCCCCCTCCTGTCCCACAGCCCCCATCATGCTGCCCCCTCCTGTCATGCTGTTATTTTTTTCATTGGATGTTCTATATCAAAAAGTAAAAAATATTTTTGTTTTCAAAATTGTTGGTCTTTTTTCATTTAAATAATAATAAAAAAAAGTGGTGATCAAATGCCACCAACATAAAGCTTTATTTGTGTGAATTATACACATTTAATATTAGTATTAATAAACAAGCAATTACCAGTTGAAGTATTGCAATGCAGAATAGCAAAAAAAAAATGTCCGGGTCAAGGGGGTAAAATCTTCCGGAGGTAAAAAAAAAAAAAATGACATCATGGCCTTTGCATGTTATATATATATATATATATATATATATATATATATATATACTGTATATATATACATTTTCCATGAAAGAGGAGTTACTTTTTAATTTTATTTGGTCTTCCTGCCATCCCTGTATGCTATATAGCACGCCAGATTGCAAGGAAAAAATTACACTGAAAAAAAATAAAAAAGCATCTGCAATGCATAGAGATCATACATAGACAGACCAAATTGTGAAACAGATGGATGATTAAAAAAAAAAAAGTTTCTGTATGTTTTGCTTTGTCAACTAAAAACATGTTAAGACATTTCTGCAGGAAAATTAAATCAAATATTGGGAGGTTGCCGTCTTCAGGAACACAAGCGGTATGGTCACCACAGTGCATGCAATCTGCTCATTGTGACATCCTGGATTCCATCGATATACAATACGACGCCAATTTACAGCTGAAGGTAATCTGCTTTTTATTTTGCCTTCCTTGGTTCCTGCTTTCCCTCTCAACTGCTAATGACATGTTCAATTAAAACATGTTTTCATTACACACCATATTTTAGACCCAGTGATGTCATCACTGGGTCTCTGTGCATTTCTATGCAATGCAGAAGATCATAGCTGGTGGGAGGGTATGGTACATAGTTTTTTGAAAACATACTGACAGAAAAAAACTGAAAGAAAGGGGTGAGACAGCCAGGCTGGGAGGAAAGCGCTAGATGATGATGGATGTCCCCCAGCCAGGAAGTGAGGAGGAGCTCTTTCTGAATTGCTGTAGCTTCTGATGCACAGAGCTGCAGCTTGTGAGAAGCTCACAGTGTTCAGTGAAATCAGAGTAGGCCATTTCAGTCCAGGAGAGGAGCCGGAACAACTGTGCAAGACTGCAGGGGAGGTGCTGGTACAACTGTGCAAGACTGGAGGGGAGGAGCCGGTACACCTGTGCAAGGATGGAGGGGAGGAGCCGGAACAACTGTGCAAGACTGGAGGGGAGGAGCCGGTACAACTGTGCAAGACTGGAGGGGAGAAACCGGTACACCTGTGCAAGACTTGAGGGGAGGAGCGGGTACAACTGTGTAAGACTGGAGGGGAAGAGCCGGAACAACTGTGCAAGACTGGAGGGGAGGAGCCGGTACAACTGTGCAAGATTAGAGGGGAGGAGCCGATACAACTGTGCAAGACTGGAGGGGAGGAGCCGGTACAACTGTGCAAGATTAGAGGGGAGGAGCCGATACAACTGTGCAAGACTGGAGGGGAGGAGCGGGTACACCTGTGCAAGACTTGAGGGGAGGAGCCGTTACAACTGTGCAAGACTAGAGGGGAGGAGCCGGTACAACTGTGCAACACTGGAGGGGAGGAGTCGGTACACCTGTGCAAGACTTGAGGGGAGGAGCCGGTACAACTGTGTAAGACTGGAGGGGAGGAACCTGTACAACTGTGCAAGACTGAAGGTGAGGAGCCGCTACAACTGTGCAACACTGGAGGGGAGGAGCCGGTACAACTGTGCAAGACTGAAAGGGAGGAGCAGGAACACCTGTGCAAGACTGAAGGGGAGGAGCCTGTACAACTGTGCAAGGCTGGAGGGGAGGAGCCGGTACAACTGTGCAAGACTGAAAGGGAGGAGCAGGAACACCTGTGCAAGACTGAAGGGGAGGAGCCTGTACAACTGTGCAAGACTGGAGGGGAGGAGCAGGTACACCTGTGCAAGACTGAAGGTGAGGAGCCGGTACACCTGTGCAAGACTGTAGGGGAGGAGCGGGTACAACTGTGCAAGACTGGAGGGGAGGAGCCTGTAAAACTGTGCATTGTTTATTATTGTTTATGATTAAATGTATTATGTGCAGCACAGTGGCTTAATGGTTAGCACTTCCACCCGGCAGTACTAGGGTTGTTGGTTTGAATCCCAACCATGGAACCACCTGCCTGGAGTTCACACGTTCTCCCTGTGCCTGCGTGGGTTTCCTCTGGGTACTCTGGTTTGCTCCCACACTCCAAAGACATGCTAGTAGGTGAATTGGCTACTGTCTAAATTGGCCGTAGTATATGTATGCATGAATGTGAGTTAGGAACCATAGATTGCACACTTTTTGAGGGCGCTCTTTGATCCAAATGATTTTCAGAAAGCCAGTAAAAGTTGTAACATCAAAGGGATGGGTCTTATCTCTGACACTGGAACAGTTTACTCTTCATTGATTATTAACAGGAGAGCGGAATGGGAAACATGGAGCGCAACTGTCACTTTGTACACAAATGTCTGAGCCAGAACACACATATACATACACTCCAAAGACATGCTGATAGGGGAATTGTCCCTAGTACGTGTATGTATAAATGTGAGTTAGGGACCTTAGATTGTACACCCCTTGAGGGTTAGGGACTGATGTGAATGTACAATATATATGTGTAAGGTGCTGCATAAATTGATGGTGCTATAGAAGTACCTGAAATAAATAAATATACATATAAATACATAGAGGGGAGCACAGTGGCTAATTGGTTAGGATGTCAGCCTGGCAGCAATAAGGTCATTGGTTTGAATCCCAACCACGGCACCACCTGCCTGGAGTTTGCATGTTCTCCCTGTGCCTGCGTGGGTTTCCTCCAGGTACTTCGGTTTCCTCTCACACTCCAAAGACATGCTGGTAGGTGAATTGGCTCCTGTCTAAATTGTCCCTAGTATGTGTATGTATGAGTTAAGGACCTTAGATTGTACGCTCTTTGAGGGTTAGGGACCGATGTGAATGTACAATATATATGTAAAGTGCTGCGTAAATTGATGGCGCTATATAAGTACCTGAAATAAATAAATAATGTGGGGGGCATAAATAAGGCCAAAAATTTCCTTTGGGTGCAGCGTTGCATGACCGCGCAATTAACAGTTAAAATAACGCAGCGCCGTATCACAAAAAATGGCCTGGTCAGGAAGGGGGGTAAATCTTCTGGAGGGCAAGTGGATAACCTGTTGCCACCCAACACATATGTGTGGTGGCAAAAGGATGGTCTTTAATGCCCACATACCTCACATTTGGATGGATGATGTTTTGAGAGTAAGTGGTTAGAGTTCTTGCCACATAAATCAACCCATATCACAAATGTCGAAATTTCCGGGGTGGGGGTGTTGTACGGGTGTGAGATGTGAACTCCTATACTGTTCCTATAAAGTAGGCAAGCCCATGCCTTGTAATAAAGAATCCAGGGGTGAACTGACCATTTGGAAACTCGGGCGCTGCCCGAGGGCCCGGGGTCAGTAGGGGGCCCCATGAGATGCCCCTGGTACCTTTTTCATAGGCTTTTTTGAGTTTGGGCAAGGACACAGGGACCCCATGATCCCCAATTGCCCGGGGCCCCATGAGTTGTCAGTCCGATCCTCTCCAATCAGCTGGAAATTGTATATGCAGCAGGAGAAAAATTTCAGTAGATTTATTTATTTTTAATTATTTATTAATTATTTATTTCAGGTACTTATATAGCGCCATCCATTTACGTAGCACTTTACATATATATTGTACATTCACATCAGTCCCTAACCCTCAAGGGGCGTACAATCTAAGGTCCCTAACCCTCAAGGGGCGTACAATCTAAGGTCCCTAACCCTCAAGGGGTGTACAATCTAAGGTCCCTAACCCTCAAGGGGTGTACAATCTAAGGTCCCTAACCCTCAAGGGGCGTGCAATCTAAGGTCCCTAACCCTCAAGGGTTGTACAATCTAAGGTCCCTAACCCTCAAGCGGCGTACAATCTAAGGTCCCTAACCCTCAAGGTGCATACAATCTAAGGTCCCTAACCCTCAAAGGGCATACAATCTAAGGTCCCTAACCCTCAAGGGGCATACAATCTAAGGTCCCTAACTCCCATTCATACATACACATACTAGGGCCAATTTAGACAGGATCCAGTTAACCTACCAGCATGTCTTTGGAGTGTGGAAGGAAACCAAAGTACCCGCAGGAAACCCACGCAGGCACAGGGAGAACATGCAAACTCCAGGCAGGAGGTCGTGGTTGGGATTCGAACCAACAACCCTAGTACTGCCAGGCGGAAGTGCTAACCATTTAGCCACTGTGCTGCCCAAAATAAGCAATGTAAATGATTGAGGTATATACCCGGGACGCCGGCACTGCCAGGAGGATCCCTAATTGTGATTATTTCTCATGCCTGCGAAAAAATAAATAAAGTTGTTGGAAAGTTTTAAAGCGGAAAGCAGCGCCCCAGCGGAACACAATCGCTGCTCGGTTTTCTCTTTGACTTTAATTATCTGCATTACCTTTCATTTACCGCTATAAACTACGATCGCTTCGCCACTTTTTTTTTTTTTTTTTTTTTTAAACTAACAAAACTCGTTTCTTGTTTTATCCCAGATGAACATTCACAACCCCCCCCTCCCCCATCAATCACTCTGTCTAACCACATAAATCAAATGAAAATCAAAGCATGATCACCTAATTAATTGATACTATAAATACTGCTGGCTGGCTGCCTGGGGGTATGCAGATTACAATGCCAGACCTCTCCCTGCCGCCCGCAAAGCTGTTTATTTTTAGTCGGCTTATCAGAGTGGCTTAACGGTTTACCGGAACGCAAAACTGTCACCTCTGGAAGTGTCGGCGTTCTTTTTGAAGGCCGGGCTTTAGTCTTTACATGAGTCAATGGGAATCAGGCTTCCAATTACCAGGTAAAGAAGTTGGCGGTTTAATGCGGTTAATAGAAAACCATCATTGACACCTTTAAGTATAGAGAAATCCCAGCAAGGAAAAGCTTTGAGGATAAGAAGACGGCAGCGGACGTTTTTGGCCTTGGATATAAAGCAGGGGTCTTTGGGCTGCGGTCCACTGCTAGCCTTTATCCGGCCCTTGGGGCACTATTCCTCCCACTGACACCAACAACGGGGCACTATTACTCCCACTGACACCAACAATGGGGCACTATTTCTTACACTGATACCAATGATAGGGTACTATACCTCCCACTAAGACCAATGATGGGGCACTATTCCTCCCACTAAGACCAATGATGGGGCACTATTCCTCCCACTGACAACAATGATAGGACACTATTCCTCCCACTGACACCAACAATGGAGCACTCTTTCTTCCATTGATACCAATGATGAGGCACTATTCCTCCTACTGATACCAATGATGGGGCACTATTCCTCCCACTGATACCAATGATGGGGCACTATTCCTCCCACTGACATGAACAATGAGGCATTATTTCTTCCATTGATACCAGTGATTGGGTACTATTCCTCCCACTAAGACCAATGATTGGACACTATTCCTCCCACTGACACCAACAATGGGGCACTATTTATTCCACTGATACCAATGATAGGGCACTATTACTCCCACTGATACCAATGATGGGGCACTATCCCTTCCACTGATACCACTGATGGGGCACTATTCCTCCCACTGATACCAATGATGGGGCACTATTCCTCCCACTGATACCAATGATGGGGCACTATTACTCCCACTGACACCACTGATGGGGCACTATTCCTCCCACTGACACCAATGATGGGGCACTATTCCTCCCACCGACACCAATGATGGGGCACTATTCCTCCCACTGATACCAATGATGGGGCACTATTCCTCCCACTGATACCAATGATGGGGTACTATTCCTCTCACTGATACCAATGATGGGACACTATTCCTCTTACTGATACCAATGATGGGACACTATTCCTCCCACTGATACCAATGATGGGGCACTATTCCTCCCACTGATACCAATGATGGGGCACTATTCCTCCCACTGATACCAATGATGGGGCACTATTCCTCTCACTGATACCAATGATGGGACACTATTCCTCCCACTGATACCAATGATGGGGCACTATTCCTCTCACTGATACCAATGATGGGACACTATTCCTCCCACTGATACCAATGATGGGACACTATTCCTCTCACTGATACCAATGATGGGGCACTATTCCTCCCACTGATACCAATGATGGGGCACTATTCCTCCCACTGATACCAATGATGGGGCACTATTCCTCCCACTGATACTAATGATGGGACACTATTCCTTCCACTGATACCAATGATGGGGCACTATTCCTCCCACTGATACCAATGATAGGGCACTATTACTCCCACTGATACCAATGATGGAGTACTATTCCTCCCACTGATACCAATGATAGGGAAAATTACTCCCACTGATACCAATGATGGGGCACTATTCCTCCCACTGATACCAATGATGGGGCACTATTCCTCCCACTGATACCAATGATGGGGCACTATTCCTCCCACTGATACTAATGATGGGACACTATTCCTTCCACTGATACCACTGATGGGGCACTATTCCTCCCACTGATACCAATGATGGGGCACTATTCCTCCCACTGATACCAATGATGGGGCACTATTACTCCCACTGACACCAATGATGGGACACTATTCCTCCCACTGATACCAATGATGGGGCACTATTCCTCCCATTGATACCAATGATGGGGAACTATTCCTCCCACTAAGACCAATGATGGAGCACTATTCCTCCCACTGACACCAATGATGGGGCACTATTCCTCCCACTGACACCAATGATGGGGCACTATTCCTCCCACTGATACCAATGATGGGGCACTATTCCTCCCACTGATACCAATGATGGGGTACTATTCCTCTCACTGATACCAATGATGGGACACTATTCCTCTCACTGATACCAATGATGGGGCACTATGCCTCTCACTGATACCAATGATGGGACACTATTCCTCTCACTGATACCAATGATGGGACACTATTCCTATCACTGATACCAATGATGGGGCACTATTCCTCCCACTGATACCAATGATGGGGCACTATTCCTCCCACTGATACCAATGATGGGGCACTATTCCTTCCACTGATACCAATGATGGGGCACTATACCTCCCACTGATACCAATGATGGAGTACTATTCCTCCCACTGATACTAATGATGGGACACTATTCCTTCCACTGATACCAATGATGGGGCACTATACCTCCCACTGATACCAATGATGGGGCACTATTCCTCCCACTGATACTAATGATGGGACACTATTCCTTCCACTGATACCAATGATGGGGCACTATACCTCCCACTGATACCAATGATGGAGTACTATTCCTCCCACTGATACCAATGATGGGGTACTATTCCTCCCACTGATACCAATGATGGGACACTATTCCTCCCACTGATACCAATGATGGGACACTATTCCTCCCACTGACACCAATGATGGGGCACTATTCCTCCCACTGATATCAATGATGGGGCACTATTCCTTCCACTGATACCAATGATGGGGCACTATTCATCCCACTGATACCAATGATGGGGCACTATTCATCCCACTGATACCAATGATGGGGCACTATTCATCCCACTGATACCAATGATGGGGCACTATTCCTTCCACTGATACCAATGATGGGGCACTATTCATCCCACTGATACCAATGATGGGGCACTATTCCTCCCACTGACACGAACAATGAGGCACTATTTCTTCCATTGATACCAATGATTGGGTACTATTCCTCCCACTAAGACCAATGATTGGGCATTATTCCTCCCACTGACACCAACAATGGGGCACTATTTATTCCACTGATACCAATGATAGGGTACTATTCCTCCCACTGATACCAATGATGGGGCACTATTCCTCCCACTGATACCAATGATGGGGCACTATTCCTCCCACTGATACCATTGATGGGGCACTCTTCCGCCCACTGATACCAATGATGGGGCACTCTTCCGCCCACTGATACCAATGATGGGGCACTATTCCTCCCATTGATACCAATGATGGGGCACTATTCCTCCCACTGATACCAATGATGGGGCACTATTCCTCCCACTGACACCAATGATGGGACACTACTCTTCCTCCTATTGGCCACCAACCCTGAGGCAATGTTCATTTTCACTGATGCTGGACCCGGGAAATGTTCTACCCCAACTATCCACAACCTGGCCCTCCTAAAGTGTGAAGAAAAATAAACTGGCCCTTTGTTTAAGAAGTTTGGAGACCCCTGATACAAATAAATCTCCTAAATGGAACACAAAGGGAAAAAGAAAAACTGAACAATATGGTAGTGTGACCAGAGCACCCCTACCTAGAAGAAGAAGGTTACTAAATGATCCACGCGGAGTAATATGGGTTCAAAAATTACAAACAATATTTTATTTGATCACATAGATCATAAGGAGGTTAAACATGAGCATGGTGAACATGTCAAACAGATAAAATCATTTTAAAAGCACTTAGCGTCTTCATTTCAGGGTCATTTTGGCAAGTAGAGTACTATATAAGGCAATATAGGGTAATGGTGTGGTTTTGACGAAGTCTGCGGTGATTGGTGGACGAAACGCGTCAACGTAATGACGTCACTACGCTCGGCGTCTTCATAGGGTGCGGCGCCCACGAGGTGGGAAGGAACGGCGGTGTCACAGCTCCTTGTTAGGAAGGCACGAGGCCCTCTGAAAACCACCATAAGGCTACTATTACAGCGGTTCGCAAACGGCAATCCCCTATGGGAATATACCTTCCACCGGTGGCAAGTTATTTTAGCTCACTGCTGTTTAGATTCATAGAGCATATATGGAGTTAAGAGGGTATGTCATATGGGCCTAATTTACCCTGCATTTTTGGGGAATTTTTGGAAATCCTCTTCAGAGGATAATGTATATATATATATATACGCTATCCTACTTAGGCATTGTATGCTGTGACAAATCCATAACCCATTTAAACCGCTTCATTTTTCTCAGATTGAGTAATTTTTGGAAACCCTTTATTGGGTATATAGACTCAGGTACTCACGGCCTGCTACATACATAATATATGTGTTTGGAATTCACGCATTGTGACTACCTGGCTTCCCACCCCCATATGCACCTTTGAACAAGCATCAAGGACCTGATCCTATTTCAAGTCGACGGGAGTCTTCTTGATCTTTATTGATGGTAATATACCTATATTGTGTCTCTGTTTTCAGGGTTTTACTTGATGCCTGTGATCTATACAATAATCTTTATATACAGTTGCAAGAAAAAGTATGTGAACCCCTTGGGATTACGTGGAGTTTTGCATGAATTGGGCATAAAATGTGCTCTGAACGTCATCTAAGTCACAACAATAGAAGAACACAGTCTGCTGAACATAATACTACACAAACATTAGATGTTGCCATGGTTTAATTGCACATAACATGTAAACATTCACAGTGCAGGGAGGAAAAAGTATGTGAACCTTTGGACTTAATAACTGGTTGACCCTCCTTTGACAGCAATAACCTCAACCAAACGTTTCCTGTAGTTGCAGATCAGACCTGCACAACGATCTGGAGTCATTTTGGACCACTCCTCTTCACAAAACTGTTTCAGTGTAGCAATATTCTTGGGATGTCTGGTGTGAATCGCTCTCTTAAGGTCATGCCACAGCATTTCAATCGGGTTGAGGTCAGGACTCTGACTGGGCCACTCCTGAAGGCGTATTCTGTGCTGTTGCAGCCATTGTTTTGTTGAATTACTTGTATGCTTTGGGTCATTGTCATGTTGCATCACCCATCCTCTGCGGAGCTTCAGTTGGCGGACAGATGGTTGTACGTTTTCCTGCAAAATGTCTTGATAAACTCTGGAATTCATTTTCCCATCAATGACAACAATCCGTCCAGGCCCTGAGGCAGCAAAGCAGCCCCAAACCATGATGCCCCCTCCGCCATGTTTCACAGTGGGGATGAGGTTTTGATGTTGGTGTGCTGTGCCTTTTTTTCTCCACACATAGTGTTGTGTGTTCTTCTCAAACAACGCAATCTTGGTTTCATCTGTCCACAGTATATTTTGCCAGTAGTGCTGTGGAACATCCAGGTGCTCTTTTGAAAACTTCAAACGTGCTGCAATATTCTTTTTGGACAGCAATGGCTTCCTCCGTGGTGTCCTCCCATGTACTCCATTCTTGTTTAATGTTTTCCTTATTGTAGATGTGTCAACAAAAATGTTAGCATGTGCCAGAGATTTCTGTAGGTCTTTATCTGACACTCTGGGATTCTTCTTTACCTCATGCAGCATTCTGCGCTGTGCTCTTGCAGTCATTTGTAAAGGACGACCACGCCTAGGGAGAGTAGCAACAGTGCTAAACTTTCTCCATTTGTAGACAGTCTGTCTTACCGTGGACACATGAACATCAAGGCTTTTGGAGATACTTTTGTAACCCTTTCCAGCTTCATGCAAGTCAACAATTCTTGATCGTAGGTCTTCTGAGAGCTCTTTTCTGCGAGGCATGGTCCACATCAGACAGTGCTTCTTGAAACCAGTAAACCCAAAACAGGTGTGTGTTTTTTAAGGGCAGGACAGCTGTCAGCAACACATCCAATATCATCACACTGATTGGAGTCAAGGTTGGCTCACTCCTGGCTCCAATTAGCTCTGGGAGAAGTCATTAAGCTAGGGCCTCACATACTTTTTCCTCCCTGCACTGTGAATGTTTACATGTTATGTGCAATTAAACCATGGCAACATCTAATGTTTGTGTAGTATTATGTTCAGCAGACTGTGTTCTTCTATTGTTGTGACTTAGAGGACATTCAGAGCACATTTTATGCCCAATTCATGCAAAACTCCACATAATCCCAAGGGGTTCACATACTTTTTCTTGCAACTGTATATCCCCAGAATCATTTGGTACTGTGGACTTTGTTTCACTTGGGGTGGTTACCCAGGAAGTCCCCACATTTGAGAAGCGGGTATGACAGCCTTACAACTGAGAAGGTAATGAAAGTGTCCACTGACCACTGTATAGGGAGGTTTGGTGTGGCTTAGGTGTGATTCAGCTCCCATATCTTCATATATATCTATTTTTTATTTTTTATTTTTATGTTCCAGTTTCTACACACCAGGAGGCTACTCTACACATCCTGGCTCATATTGAGAACATATTTGCAGAATATATGGTTCATTCTAATACAAGTTGGAGATTTATGGAAACCTAGGATCAAAACCACACCATTACCCTATATTGCCTTATATGGTACTCTACTTGCCAAAATGACCCTGAAATGAAGACGCTAAGTGCTTTTAAAATGATTTTATCTGTTTGACATGTTCACCGTGCTCATGTTTAACCTCCTTATGATCTATGTGATCAAATAAAATATTGTTTGTAATTTTTGAACCCATATTACTCCGCGTGGATCATTTAGTAACCTTCTTCTTCTAGGTAGGGGTGCTCTGGTCACACTACCATATTGTTTAGTATGCATTTCTTGGGTTTATGGATCCACACTTACATGTTAAGTGAGCCAGAGATATGACTATGACACTAGCCATTCGTGTCATTTCAGGTGGCCTCTTTCTGTTCTATTTTTGTGAAAAAGAAAAACTGGCAGGAGTTATAACCCTCCCTTACTCTATCCAAAATGGAAAAAATAAGGGCCTTGGGTTCTAAGTTAACATTCTGTACTCCTTGAGTAACCTCACTTTACTGGCTCATAGACTTACAGTATAAGAAACAGTAGCAATATACAACCACCATGTGGCGCTGCAGAGCAGTAAGCAGAGGCTGCATAGATAATTTAGCAACCATGGTGGCCACCATGTATATGTAACTTCATACAAGAAACACGTTTTCCTTTTACATTAACACATGGCAAAATGATTATTTGAATTAAACATACCCACAAGGAAAAAATATATTTTTTAAATATATTTGAAAAATATTGACATATATATATTGACATATTTGAAAGACTACATTTTTGGCCGTATTCAATATATTTCAAAAATATATTTTTATATATATATATATATATATATATATATATATATATACACATATACATATATATATACATATACACTGTATGTGGAAATGCATTTTTTATATGTTAAAAAATATATGAAAAGTATTTTTAAAAATACATTTTCATATATATATGTCTTTGAAAATACATTCAATCTACATTTGTGGAATGCATTTACAAATATATGTAACAATATATGTTAAAATTGCTTCTTTATATGTTAAAAAAAATCTGAAGAATATATCTTAAAAAATATATTTTTAAATATGTGCCTTTAGAAAATATATTTACATTTTTTAGAATACATATTATTAATATTATTATACAGTATTTATATAGCACCAAAAGGTTTGCTCAGCGTTGTACATTACAGTGGGGGACAGAACATGAGACAATACAGTAACAATACAATACACGAGGGGTTCGAGGGCCCTGCTCTTTGGAGCTTACCATCTAAGAGGGAGGGGATAGTGGTACAGGAGGAAGTGGCTGTGGGGGATGGAGTGGTAAGAGGAGTGAAGGAGATCGGCTGTTAAGTGAGGGTGGGGTAGGCTTCCCTGAAGAGATGGGTTTTCAGGGTGCGCCTAAAGGTGAGGAGGGTAGGTGACAGTCTGATGGATTGGGGTAGTGAGTTCCAGAGGATGGGGGAAGTCCTGGAGAAGTCCTGCAGTCGGGAGTGGGAGGAGGAGACCAGGGAGCTAGAAAGTAGGAGGTCTTGTGAGGAGGGAAGAGTACGGTTTGGGTGGTATTTTGGGTATCAGGTCGGTGAGGTAGTTTGGGGCAGGGTTATGAATAGCTTTGTATGTCAGTGTTAGTATTTTGAATTTAATGCGTTGGGCAATCGGGAGCCAGTGGAGGGAATGACAGAGGGGGGTGGCAGAAAAGGAGCGGTTGGTAAGGTGGATGAGTCTGGCCGCTGAGTTCAGGATAGACTGAAGCGGGGATAGCCTTTGTTGGGGTAGGCCGGTGAGAAGGGAGTTGCAGTAGTCCAGATGTGAGATAATAAGGAAGTGAATTTTTTTGTTAAGTAGTGTCCGGGGTTAGGAACGTACGTATTTTGGAGATGTTGCGGAGGTGGAGTCTGCATGAGTTTGCCAACGATTGGACATGGGGTTGGAAGGACAGGTTTGAGTCTAGAGTGACACCAAGGACTTTGGCTTGCGGGGTGGGACTGATGGTGGCGTTGTTGGTCGTGATGGAGGGGGGGGGCGTGGGCTGGGGGGAAAATTAGGAGCTCAGTTTTGGAAAGGTTCAATCTGAGGAAATGGATCGACATCCAGTCTGATATGTCGTTCAGTAGATGGGCGATATGGGCGGAGACTGAAGGGGTGAGGTGAGGGGTGGAGAGGTAAATTTGCGTGTCATCGGCGTAGAGGTGATAGTTGAAGCTGTGGGAGTGTATCAGTTTGCCGAGGAAGGAGGTGTAGATGGAGAAGAGAAGAGGCCTGAGGACAGAGCCTTGGGGGACCCCAACAGAGAGGGGAAGAGAGGGGGAGGTGGTAGCGTTATAGGCAACGCTGAAGGAGCATTGGGATAGATAGGAGGAGAGCCAGGAGAGAGCGGAGTCTCTGATGCCAAGGGAGTGTAGTTTATTAAGGAGGAGGGGGTGGTCAACTGTGTTGAAGGCCGCGGAAAGGTCGAGGAGTAGGAGGGCTGAGTAGTGGCCATTAGCTTTGGCAGTTAGCAGGTCTTTCTAAATATATTGGAAATATATTTCTCTTCCATGTGGGGACCTCAGGCTATTTCCCCCTTTGGACATGGAAAGAACAAAATATTCTCTTTAAGCAACCCAGTTTGGAGATTGGATGGATATGTTGGGTCTTCTAGTTCCAGCCCCTTGTCTGGTTATAGCATCTGCTGGATTAGCCCCTTCCCCTCACTCAGTATTATCCTCTTAATTAAAGCAATTTGAAAATCTCTGCCCTATTATATTTTTCCTACATGGGGTTGTTTTTTTTCTGGGCTTTAATAACTCCCCAGGGGCTTTTTACTCTTACTGAGCATTCACATTAAACAGAGCCTGCCACTTTTTTCTACCTGAAGAGCTGATTGGATTCTCTGAGTGGGTCACCTGTCCCCAGATTTAAAGTGTTGAATTGAGTTTGAGTACTGTATATCACAGGAGAACTCTGAATTGATGATATTGCATACACTAGACCAGTGGTTCTCAACTGCCAGGTCATGGCCTCCTTCCTCAAGATCCTCCAGCTAGCTGTAGATCAGCTAACCTTCCACAGTGCTACTCAACATCCCATAGTGGTCCACAGTGCCCCCAAGAACTCTAAGAGCCCTCACTCCCTTGCCAGCCCTCTTACAGTGCCGCTTGCCCCCCTTAGCTTGTTGCAGAGCTTCCGGCCTCTAATAATGCTCCCCTATTAGTGTCCCTCAGACGATTCAGGGCCCTACGGTCTCCCACTTTGTCCCTTCAAAACGCTCAGACTCCTAAGGAGACCCCATCCCACAAAGTTTCCCCCAGAAACCAAACCATTACAGGGCCACCAAGTATTCTGCAGAGTCCCCTAGCACCCTCTATCCCCCAATGGTGGTGCCCCTAGCCTCCAACAGTGTCCTCCAGCCCCCACAGAGCTCAACAGTCTCCCATATTGGCCCTTCAAAGCCCCCCGGATTCATAAAGAGAACCCTGTCCAGTCCAGTGACCCCATCCTCCACAGTTGCCCACAGATCCCTTACTTTTACAGGGCCACCAGGTATGCTTCAGAGTCCCCTAATCTTCTCCAATCACCCATGGTGTCCCCTAGCTTCCAACAGTGTCCCCCCATGTACACACATGTACATTATTATTATTCAGTATTTATAAAGTGCCAATAGTTCGCTCAGCGCTGTACATTACAAAGGGGGACAGAACATGTGACAGAACAATACTAATACAATGCAAAACATGAGGGGATTGAGCGCCCTGCTCTTTCGAGCTTACAATCTAGGAGGGAGGGGATGGTGGCACAGGAGGAGATAGCTGTGGGGGATGGAGTGGTAGGAAGAGTGGAGGAGGTCGGCAAGTTAGCAGGGGGTGGGGTAGGCTTCCCTGAAGAGATGGGTTTTCAGGGTGCGCCTAAAGGAGAGGAGAGTAGGTGATAATCTGATGGGTTGGGGCAGGGAGTTCCAGAGGATGGGTGACACTCTGGAGAAGTCCTGGAGGCGGGCATGGGAGGAGGAGACCAGGGAACTAGAGAGAAGGAGGTCTTGTGAGGAGCGGAGTGTGCATGTTGGGCGGTACTTGGATATTAGGTCAGTGATGTAGTTCGGGGCAGTATGGTGGACGGCTTTGTACGTCAGTGTTAGGATTTTGAATTTGATCCGTTGCACAATCGGAAGCCAGTGGAGGGATTGGCAGAGGGGGTGGCGGAGATGGAGCGGTTGGAAAGGTGAATGAGTCTGGCTGCCGTATTCAGGATCGACTGAAGCGGGGATAGCCTGTGGAGAGGCAGGCCAGTGAGGAGGGAGTTGCAGTAACCGAGTCATGATATGATGAGGGAGTGGATGAGCTGTTTAGTAGTTTCTGGGGTTAGGAACGTGCGTACAAGGCTACAGAGCTACTAATTTCAAGTTATGCATGAAGAACACATAAAGGAAAACAGCAGCAAATCCAAAAGACAACTTTTAGGGGTTTAGCCTGGAAGAGTTAGATAGTAAAGGTGGTTTAAGAGAGAGATGATAAGAGTTACCGCCCACCACAAAAGTAGGTACAAAGCTTCTGATTTTCAAAGGCTCCCTCATCTTCAAATTTTGTTACCAAGAGACAGAGTCACTTTAATCCATAGTAGTCTTTCAGGTAAAATGAAGGGACTGTATATTAAAAGGGTCCTGAAACCAATGCACAATTCTGTCATGCAACAATCGCAGCAGGATCGCATCGTGTTTTGGGTGCCAATAATATTGGAACCAAAACACGACACGGGCCGAATTTGCCACAATTCTACCCGTGATTTCAAATTTCAAAATCTGAAAGGGGCCTCGCACAGAAGATCAGACTAGAAGGGCCAGTCGGTCTGCATCTGTCATCAATTTTCTACTTAAATTATGGCTGAATAAAATTTCCGCACACTGCTGGAAGTGAATCCGCATCTTCAGTGAGCTTATTACTAGGTGCTTATTTACAAAACAATTATTCTTTTGATCGCATCAATAATTAGTCCGCTGCTTAGGGAACGTGAGCTGACAGTATTATTAATTATGATACAGGAGAACTCAAACTGCAGTATATATAGCAGGAGGAGGAAGGATACAATGCATCGAGCTTTTCATCTTTTACAAAAAGCCATTCTAGAGGTGGTTAAAGCAGCAGTGGCAAAAGATTGATTCAGTTTGTGATTTCATCTGACAAAAAATAAAATCAAAGTGTATAATAGATAAAAAAAAAAAAAAAAAAAAAGGTCCATGACACACATAAAATAGTTTATTTAGCCTTTTAAACCCCTTCAAAGTCTACTGGAATTCTTAGAGTTGTAGGAAAAGAATAAATAAGGTGCATGAAACTTAACCCCACCCCTGCTTACACACTGTTCGCTGCCCTCTTTGTGGTTCCCGCCTCTGCTCAATAATGTTGGGCTAGATGTTCGAGTCAAACATAAGTTCGACTTGAACATCGGCCATTCGTGTGTTCGCTGAACAATGCACTGCGCCTTGACAGTGCATTGTGATTGGCCAAAACAATGCATCAGACCACAGGTCAGGTACAATGCTTTGGCCAATCACAGCGCATGATGGTTTTACAAGGGGAAGGGGGTGGGGTTGACCCCGCCCCTTTGTGATTTCATCACTGTATTTAAGAACTGTCATCGCGGTGCAGCTGTCAGACAGCCAAAAGCCAGACTCGAGAGCCGAGCATTTCTTTTCCCCTTTTTTCGGGTCTGCGGTGGCGGCGGGCATCGTGATTGACATTGGATCTACTTGTCAAAGTCTGTCTTCTGTCATTTTTTACACTACACTTTTTTTTTTTGTGAATGGGTAGTAGTACCATGTACCCCATACTCATTCACATGGGGAGGCTGGGTTCTGGCGACCCTCTTACTAAAGGGGGCTTCCAGATTCCGATTTTTACACTACACTTTTTCAGGTCTGCGGTGGCGGCGGGCATCGTGATTGACATTGGATCTACTTGTCAAAGACTGTCTCCTGTCATTTTTTACACTACACTTTTTTTTTTTTGTGAATGGGTAGTAGTACCATGTACCCCATACTCATTCACATGGGGAGGCTGGGTTCTGGGGACCCTCTTGCTAAAGGCGGCTTCCAGATTCCGATAAGCTCTCTCGCCCACAGACCACCACAACCACCTGCCATGGTTGTATTTTTTAATTTGTTTTATTGCTATTGCATTGAGCAGGCTATCTTTATGGAAACATCAGGGGTCTATTTGACCCGCAATATCACCCCTGACCTCCACTGCAGCTAATTAAGCACAGATTTTCTCATCGCTGTAAAATTGATTGGGCGGCTGTAGAGCTGTCAGGATCACTTTTATTGAACAGCCAATTTCCGGTTGAAAAAAAATGACACCAAGCTCATGGCTGTAGCTAGGAAGTAGTTTATTTGGCCTTTTAAAACCCATCAAAGCTCACGGCGGGCAGTGAAATCAGAGTAAGTAATTTCAGTCCAGGAGAGGAGCCGGTACAACAGTGCCAGACTGAAGGGAATGCTGGAGTTCGGCTTTAATCAATTTTCTATAAATGCACATCATTTTCCTCTGATTCACCATTCATGATATATACACACATCGATCATATTTTTCTGCAGCAAATTCTCTCATTTTTTTCTTCAATCTATTCTCTTCCTTCAGCACAGTTTTCTATTTTTTTTTTAAGAAAGAAACTAATTGCAGTAAATGATAAGAATGTTCAGCAGACTCATCTGCATCAGCGGGGGATCTCCTTGTTTCCTTACATGCTGTGCTACCGGCACAACAGGGGAGCCAGACGTCCCAAAAATGTACAAATTTAATTTTACTTCTTCCTAAAATACCTCTTGGGAGTGTGCGTTCATACTGAGCAAAGGTGACCTGCTGTGAAAACAAATATCACCTGTATAATTTTCCCAATTTTTTTTTAATTTTACAATTTCCCCCAACTGTCAGGGTTTTCTCCCTTCTCTATGAAATGCCTTAGGTAGCCATTATGAAGCCAAATGATAGTGTCACTCTCTTTAGTTGGATTTAGAGTAATGTGGGAACACTGGGGAGTCCAGCTTGGAAAAAGTGACCACACCCTAATGGTCTTGTGGGACTTCAACTTTTCTGGGAAGGCCATCCACAAGGTTTAGACGTTTGTCTATGGGAATGTTTGACCATTCTTCCAAAAGCACATTTGTGAGGGCAGGCACTGATGTCGGGGGAGGAGGCCTGGCTCACAGTCTCCACTCTAATTCATTCCAAAGGTGTTCTATCGGGTTGAGGTCAGGACTCTGTGCAGACCAGTCAAGTTCCTCCACCCCAAACTCACTCATCCATATCTTTATGGACCTTGCTTTGTGCACTGGTCATATTGGAACAGGAAGGGGCCACCCATAAACTCTTCCCACAAAGTTGGGAGCATGAAATTGTCCAAAATGTCTTGGTATGTCTTGGTATGCTGACGCCTTAAGAGTTCCCTTCACTGGAACTAAGGGACTAAGTCCAACCCCTGAAAAACAACCCCACACCATAACACGCTTGTATGCTTGCATTCACTGAGCTCCTGAGAGCTACCCATTCTTTCACAAATGCATGCTTAGGGGCTTGATTTTTTTTACACCTGTGGCCATGAAGGAACTACTTTCTACATCCAAGAGTGGAAATGTCCAGGCACAGCATGCTTCACCCAAGAGTGAAGATTTCCAGGAAACACATGCCTCACCCAAGAATGGAGATGCTCAAGAACCATAAGCTTCACCCAAGAGTGGAGAGTTCCAGGAGCCACTTGCCTCACTCAAGCGGGGAGATACCCATGAAATGCCCAGGAATCATATGCTTCACGCAAGATTGGAGACAACCCCGGTGGAGCAATTTGTAGCACATCCAAAAGTAAAGATACCCCAGGAACATTCTGCCTTACACCCAGCACACTGCCGGGAGCAGTTTGTGCATCACCTAATGCTGGAGAAGTATCTGATGAGACGAAAAGAAGAATTCAGAAATATTCCCTGGGATGTAAAATCGTTACCTCGTTTTTTAGAAGATTGAATAGTTCTTGCTTCAAAAAGAAAGTGCAATGCTTTTTATTCCTTATTGTCCCTTCTCAGTATAGTCAATGACCAATTAACTAGAAACTATTTTCACAAAAAACACACTAACTTCTGTTTAAACATCATAATCAGGCTGAGGGATATCTCTTCCACATTTTCTGGATTGGTCACAAAATTACAAACTTCTGGCAGGATGTTATGGGTAGCATCATAACCATCACTAATACCAACCTCACCACTTCTCCTAAAGTATACCTGCTGGGGCTGATGAAGGACCTGGCTCCCACCCAGGGGCGGACTGACCATTTGGAAACTCGGGCACTGCCCGAGGGCCGGGAGTCAGTAGGGGGCCCCATGACATGCCCTTGGTACCTTTTTCATAGGCTTAAGTTTGGGCAAGGACACAGGGGTCCCATGATCCCCTATTGCCCGGGGGCCCCACGAGTTGTCAGTCCGCCCCTGCTCCCACCACAGCTGACTGGGCACTGCTTTGTTTACTTTATTTCTATGCAGCAAAGTCATAAGGATGTGGTAGAAAAAGCCAGATCACCAATCACTTACCCTTCTCTGAAATTAACTAATAAACTCTAACCTCCCTTTGTATCTATATCAGGGGCAGACTGACCATTTGGAAACTTGGGCACTGCCTGGGGGCCCGGGGTCAGTAGGGGGCCCCATGAGATGCCCCTGGTACCTTTTTCATAGGCTTTTTTGAGTTTGGGCAAGGACACAGGGGCCCCATGATCCCCTATTGCCCAGGGACCCCATGACTTGTCAGTCCGCCCCTGATCTAGATACATGGCTGGATAACCCTTCTACAACCAAAGACTTCAAAAATGTAGACTCCCCTCACCACTTACCTTCTGAAAAAAACTAATAAATTCTAATCTATCATTGTATCTAAATATCCACACAGACACAAGCTGTGCTCACAAGTTTATAAATATCTGGCTACCATGGCTGAATAACTCTTCCACAACTAAGGGATCAAAAAGTAATACCCCCCCCACAACCACTTACTATCTGGGAAAAAAAACCATTTAATTGTAACTTATCATTGTATCTACTGTAGATACCGACAGGAACAGAGGCCATGCTCACAAATTCACTAATGCATGGCCATGGTGGCTGGATAACCCTTCTACAACTGACTCTGTGACCTAGCTATAACCTGCCTATGACTTTCTTCAACCTCCCTTGATATCACCTTATCACTGATGATCACCTTCCGTGATGGAGACACATGGCCTCTTCAGTAGCAAGTCTCTGTCACCTCATGAGTGCTCCCTCAACTATCATCACTTGACCTCCTATATAAAAAATGAGGCAATGTCCCCCAAGGGATGAAGACTGTTGGTTTGATCATATATGTCAACTTCACTACTGCACATAAACTAAAATTGTTGTGTTTCGAGTGTTGATGTATCTTTATCCCAAGGGGCCCTTCTTATGTAGAGACCTAATGGAGTTTGTATTTTCATTTCTCTTATTGCAAACCAATAAAAAAAAATCCAAAACATCATAACTTTCACTATAGTAGTTGTATTGCTTAATTAAATAATCTTAGCCCATTCTTTTTGCTGTAGGAGTGAGCACTATGCACTGCCGTGGAATTATCCATTTCCTCAGAGAGAAGAACTGGAGTTGCAGCTACGATGATTATATACATATTTTTCCTCCAGCTTGTTGAAGTTAGTTTAAAGGCTAATCTCAACAGGTCCATGAAGTGTTTAATTGATACAATTGTATTATGTGGAGCCTGACTGTCTACCGCCATCTCTAATGAGTTCTGTGAAAGCCTGCTGGCCCTGTCCATCTGAGGTGGGGTTCTAACTCTTATGGATGCAGTCAATATCGGAGCGGCTTGACATCATTAATCTAGATACCGTGATATACATTGGTGATGGTGCTGCAGCCACCGGGGCGTCTCGGAAATGTAATTGTAATGTTACGGTTTTCTTTTAATCTTTTTAAATGATATATATATATATATATATATATATATATATATATATATATAGTTGTGTTCAAAATAATAGCAGTCAGACATCACTAACCTGATCAATCACTGTTTTTGGTAGAAATGATATTTCTACATGGCAAATAATTTACTAGCAGGTGTAGTAGAGTAATAGAAATCCAACAGACCCGACAGTCATTACATGCATGCTGCTGATTCTGTGTCATTGAATCACTAATTGAAAGGGGCGTGTTCAAAATAATAGCAGTGTGGAGTTCTATTAGTGAGGTCATTCATTCTTTGATAAACAGGTGGCAATGATTGCCCTTATTTAAGGAAGGAAGGCAGCAAATGTTGTACATGCTGGTTACAGTGCATTTCTCTCTGAAATTCTGAGGAAAATGGGTCGTTCCAGACATTGTTCAGAAGAACAGCGTACCTTGATTAAAAAGATGATTGGAGAGGGGAAAACATATAAAGAAGTGCAGAAAATGATCGGCTGCTCAGCTAAAATGATCGCAAATGCATTAAAATGGCAACCAAAACCTGAAAGACGTGGAAGAAAGCGAAAAACTACCATTCGAATGGATAGAAGAATAGCCAAGATGGCGCGGACTCAGCCAACAATCAGCTCCAGGAAGATGAAAGAAGGTGTGACGTTCCCTGTGAGGACTGTTACAATTAAAAGACGCCGATGTGAAGCCAAGCTATCTGCAAGAAGTCCCCGCAAAGTCCCACTGTTGGGAAAAAGACGTGCTGAAGAGGTTACAATCTGCCAAAGAGCACATTGACTGGCCTCAAGAGAAATGGCGCAACATTTTGTGGACTGATGAAAGTAAGATTGTTCTTTTTGGGTCTAGTGGGCTGAGACAGTTTGTCAGACGACCCCCAAACACTGAATTCAAGCCACAGTACACTGTGAAGACAGTGAAGCATGGCGGTGCAAGCATCATGATATGGGGGTGGTTCTCATACTACAGTGTTGGGCCTATTTATCGCATACCAGGGATCATGGATCAGTTTGAATACATCAGAATACTTGAAGAGGTCATGCTGCCTTATGCTGAAGAGGAAATGCCCTTGAAATGGGTGTTCCAACAAGACAACGACCCCAAACACACCAGTAAACGTGCAACATCTTGGTTCCAGACCAACAAGATTGACGTTATGGAGTGGCCAGCCCAATCCCCGGATCTTAATCCAATAGAAAACTTGTGGGGTGACATCAAAAATGCCGTTTGAGGCAAAACCAAGAAATGGAGAAGAACTGTGGAATGTGGTCCAATCATCCTGGGCTGGAATACCTGATCACAGGGGCCAGAAGTTGGGTGACTCCATACAACACAGATGTACAGCAGTTCTCAGAAACAGTGCGACTACAACCAAATATTCATGAAGTCATTCAAAGGAAAGCAAAATCTTCAAACATTTCTCAGTTTATATAGTAAATGTTTGAGTTTGTAAAGAAGAATACAAACACTGCGAATTTTTTGAACCGTCTAATATTCACTTTTCTTCAATTTGTTTAGAGGAACAACACAAATGTGATCTATTTTTCTTCATGTTTTGATTTGGAATAGAATGTGTCGTGTTCCCAATGCATTTGTGTGGATGGAAATAAAAGCTATTAGAAGGATTTTCAGTTTTATTCACTTTTTTCAACACAATGCTATTATTTTGAACACAACTGTATGAATATATATATATATATATATATATATATATATATATATATTATACACACACAACCAGTTCTTTACCAATTTTGTATTCAGAAACTTAATATTTGCTCATTGTTGGATCACCCTTCAGAGGGCATTTAGCGTTACAGGTCTCCTCATCACCTGTTTTAACCCCTTGAACCACAGTAGTGTGCCACAATCACGATTATGGGGCCCCCCTATTTAGTTGAATGAGCTGCAATCAGTGCGCAGCACTGCCTGGCAGATGTGACAACAGGGATCATCTTTGCCACGCCACAATGATGAAAATCCGTGGCATATATACACCCCATCTGCTGCATTTGCAGCCTAAGGGGGAGTGGTTGGAGGGGCATAAAAAACTTGGCTTATCCACCCTTTTTACTGTCCCCAACTGCAAGTGTAAATGAGGCCATACAAAATGAATGAGCTGCCTTAATGAAAGTTAAAACATGAAACAAAGTGCAAGTGCAATGCACAGAAATGGCAAAGTGTGAATGGCTGCAAACAGAAATGGCACAGCACTGGGAAAGAAAGTGAGGGTAATATCCCAGCAAGCATGACCTTTCCCTACACTTAAAGGATATAAGCAATTTAAAAGAAATGTGAATTTATACTTTTTGCCCCCTCCCCCTGACCCAACCCCCTCCCCCATTCATAGATGTATAGTAACCTTAATCCGATGGCCACAGTTCCACCTTTGGTTTATATTCAGCAATATCCTGACCTGGTTTACAGTCTTCACTATCCTGCACATTACAGCCCCATAGACTTCTAAAGTGTCCCAAGGCCAGAAATGATTCATTGACACAACAGAGAGTGAAAATCTCTCCAAAGAGATGGAAGTCCCTTCTTGAGACCGATGTTAACACTTTGATGGGAAAACATTGAGTGCTTTTGACAGCAGTTTGAGACACTTCTAGGATTATTATGATGTATTGCACATGTATTTGATCTGCAGTTGACCTTCTTCCAATCTGTAGCTGACCCCCTGCCAGTCCGTAGTTGAGCCCCTGCCAAACTACAGCTGATATTTTTCCAATCTGCAGCTGAACACCATCCAATCTGCAGCTGTCCTCCTTCCAATCTTCAGCTGAACACCATCCAATCTTTAGCTGACCACCATCCAATCTGCAGCTGACCTCCTTCCAATCTGCAGCTGACCACCATCCAATCTGCAGCTGAACACCATCCAATCTTTAGCTGACCACCATCCAATCTGCAGCTGTCCTCCTTCCAATCTTTAGCTGACCACCATCCAATCTGCAGCTGTCCTCCTTCCAATCTGCAGCTGACCACCATCCAATCTGCAGCTGACCACCATCCAATCTGCCTAACTACCAATCAATCCATCCCAAAACAAAAAGGTTTAGATAAACTTTAGTCTACCAGAGTGAGTGCGTCTAAAAGATATAGTATGTAGATCCTCTGAAAATGGAGAGGCAACTAGGCAAAAAGGAATAAAAAGCCACCGAGTAGATCCATAGAAGCAAATCAGTTAATATGATGAAGTACAACATTAGTGAAATAGATCAAAGAGATATTAAATCTGAATTATGTACTCACATCTGTGAGGTCAGAGGACACCCATGTAGGGATCAAGCAGCCTATGTAGAGAACTTGTGGAGACAATTGCTGTCTCCGTGCCAGGGGTGGACTGACAACTCATGGGTCCCCCGGGCAATAGGGGATCTTGGGGCCCCTGTGTCCTTGCCCAAACAGAAAAAAGCCTATGAAAAAGGTACCAGGGGCATCTCATGGGGCCCCCTACTGACCCCGGTCCCTCGGACAGTGCCCGAGTTTCCAAATGGTCAGTCCGCCACTGCTCCATGCAGAATTTGGTCACATTTAATGCTCCTTGTGGTATTTCTGGAACATCTTACACTGTATTGTAGTTGGATCCCTAGTTCAAGATGAGATGGAAGGGTTTTGCCACAAAAGAGATGAGCAAAGGCATCCATAAAGGAAAGAGATGCTTGAGAGCATGTTGATAGGTGCAGTGTGGTGAGGCATCAGTAATTACACAAAGTCTAACTGTGGGAACAGAATTTGTATTAACGTCAAAGTTCAGTTTACAATCAGCCTGGCGGAAGACGCCCAACCAGGAACACTCACAGTATGTCTTTGAAATGTAGAGCAGAGTGGGTCTTGAGTGTGCCGACAGAGTCTGTCTCAGAGGGCAGAATGTGGCCTGGCTGGTCTGCACCCAAGAGGGAAGATTCCAGGAAAGAGGGTGTGGCCCTATCCTGTTCCTTTATTGTCTGGACTGTTTCCCTACCACTATTCACTTTCCCTAAAACACAGCTACCTGTCCCTATGATGCCCATTCGCAAAATGGGAGAGAGAGTCACATGGAATGCCATCATCCAACTGGATCACTTCCCCAGTGACCCAGGAAACCATTTAGGAGTACGTTCCTCTGGACTTTCTATCCCTCTGCTGCAGGTGAGCGCCACCTGCAGTGGAGAAAGTAGACTGCACCTGCCTACTTGCATTTTTTTTTTCCAAATGGTCACAAAATATAAAATCTGGCATTGCTGGTATTTTATGTATATTTTATGACCAATAAATATCCACACCTTTTGAAGAAATATGTTCTAAAGCACCTCCATTTGTTACTGCTGCCTTTGCTGATCTCCACTCCATTTTTGGGGGCCAAAACCTCATTGTTGGTGAGCGCTCCTTTAAATTTACATGGAATATACAATAGTGTGACTCAGCAACTCAGCACAATACATCTGACTACATACATCCAGAAACGAATTTATCATCTTCTGTGCCGGGAAAGACAATTGCATTAAAGCCCCACTTCCTCTTAAAGAGATACAATGTTGCCTTTCTGCTCTTCTCTCACCCCTCTAGCTTACCTTAGGTGAACCCGGCTCCTCACACGCAGTACAACTAGATTGCAGCAATGTCCCTCATCATACCTGCTCTGCCTTCATTAAGGAATCAAGGTGTGGCAACGGTCGTAATCAATGGGATCCAGATATCACTTTTATTTTCCTAAGTCTTCTATAAACTGCTAGTTTCCACTTTAAATTCTGAAATAAATTCTTCAACTCCTGACAGTCGCAGCAATATCACATATGTGTATGTTAGTTGCACTTTGTACCCGTGGTACAGCCCAGAAACAATAGTGCACAATTCGTTTTTTGTTGGGTTTTTTTTTAATCCTACCTAAAACACAGTGACCCTGACACTAATTAAAAAAATGTTTTTTTTTTAAAGAAAAATCCTACCCAAAATATACTGACCCTGACCTTTGACCCTTACACTAACCCTGACACTATCCTAGATCAAATTTTTATCTAGCTATTTTTTTTTCATGACATCGTTGGGGCATGCTCCTAATGAGATGACAGATAGTTTCCTGGGGTATTTCCTCCCAGATCTTGACCAGGGCTTCACTGAGCTCCTGGAAAGTCTGACGTGCAACCTGGCGGCGTTAGATGGACCGAAGCATGATATTCCACAGATGTTCTCATGGATTTAGATCAGGTGAGAGTGGAGGCCATTCAATGGTATCAATTCCTTCGTCTTCCAGGAGCTGCCTGCATACTCTCGCCACATGAGGCCGGGCATTGTCGTGCACCAGAAGGAACCCAGGACCCACTGCACCAGCGTAGGGTCTGACAATGGGTCCAAGGATTTCATCCCAACACCTAATGGCAGCCATGGTGCCATTGTCTAGCCTGTAGAGATCTGTGCATCCCTCCATGGATATGCCTCCCCAGACCATCACTGACCCACCACCAAAATGGTCATGCTGAACTATGTTACAGGCAGCAGAACATTCTCCACGGCTTCTCCAGACCCTTTCACATCTGTCACATGTGCTCAAGGTGAACCTGCTCTCATCTGTGAAACGCACAGGGCGCCAGTGGTGGACATGCCAATTCTGGTGTTCAATGGCAAATGCCAATTGATCTCTGTGGTGTCGGGCAATGAGCACAGAGCCCACTGGAGGCCATCAGGCCCTCAAAGCACCCTCATGAAGTTTGTTTCTGATTGTTTGGGCAGAGACATTCACACCAGTGGCCTTTTGGAGGTCATTTTGTAGGCCTCTGGCAGTGCTCATCCTGTTCCTCCTTGTTAAAAGGAGCAGATACCGGTCCTGCTGATGGGTTAAAGACCTTCTATGGCCCTGTCCAGCTCTCCTAGAGTAACTCCCTGCCTCCTGGAATGCCCTCCATAGTCTTGAAACTGTGCTGAGAGACACAGCAAACCTTCTAGCAATGGCACGTATTGATGTGCCATCCTGGAGGAGTTGGACTGCCTGTGCAACCTCTGTATGGCTCAGTCATCACCTCATGCTACCAATAGTGACACTGACCCTGGAAAAATGCAAAACTAGTAAAAAAAAAAACAGTCAGAAAAGATAAGTAGGGAAAAAATGTCTGCAGTCTCCACCTGTAAAACCATTCCTGTTTTGGGGTCATCTCATTGTTGCCCATCTAGTGCACCTGTTAAATTCATTAACACCAAAGCAGTTGAAACTGATTAACAACCCCCTCTGCTACTTAACTGACCAGCTCGATATCCATCAAGTTTCATTGACTTGATGCTATACTCTGACTAAAAAGTGTTCCTTTAATTTTTTAGTTAAGTATTAACAAATTGTCAGTTAAAGTAATGCAGCGCCATATCGCAAAAAATGGTCTGGTCAGGAATTGGGGGGGGGGGTAAATCCTCTAGAGGGCAAATGGTTAATCTCAGTATAAATACAGCTGTTCTGTGAAGCCCTCAGAGGTTTTTTAGAGAACATTAGTGAACAAACAGCATGATGAAGGCCAAGGAACACACCAGACAGGTCAGGGATAAAGTTGTGGAGAGGTTTAAAGCAGGGTTAGGTTATAAAAAAATATCCCAAGCTTTGAACATCTCACTGAGCACTGTTCAAACCATCATCTGGAAATGGAAAGAGTATGGCATAAGTGCAAACCTACATCACCTTCCAGCAAGACAACGACCCAACACATACAGCCAGAGCTACAATGGAATGGTTAGATCAAAGCATCTTCATGTGTTAGAATGGCCACAAATTATATAAATATGAAGTATAAACACTGCTACAGTATCTACAAGCCTAACAAAATCTCTTTGATAGTCTTAACAAGCCATTCAGACCAAGTATTTTGGAGGTCCTAGGGAGGTGGCACACAGAAGCCCTATGTGCAGGGTGGACTGACCATTGGGGAACTCAGGCACTGCCCTAGGGCCTGGGATCAGTATGGGGCCCCATGAGATGTCCCTGGTACCTTTCATAGGCTTTTTTTGGGTGTGCTTTGAGTGTGGGCGAGGACACAAGGGCCCCATGATCCCCTATTGCCCGGGGGCCCTATGAGTTGTCAGTCCGCCCCTGCCTATGTGTACAAAGCCTTCAGGAAAAGAACCCCCAGCTGGTCTTCTAGCCGTCACAAAACTGTCCGTGAGAAGAGCTCTTGTCCCTCACCGCTCTTAATCTGTTTTCTGCTTTTTGAATAATGACTCAAGTAATAAACATAATTGTTTTTTACTGCAACATTTTTTCTTGCAAACCCACAACTTTCATAAATTGACATGACAAATAGGTTTTTCACTAGGAAATGCCTCATTGCTAGCCTACTCCATAGAAGAACTCTCTGAATGTCTTATCGATTCATCTGCAGTAATTTAATTTTATCGTGTTTTCTGGGGAAGGAAATCAGGAAGAATTATTCACTGTTCAAGAGGACAACAACCCCCCAAATATACATATATATTTCAAAGTTAGTTTAACAGCATCAATTGTACTGCCATTTGTTTGGTGTTGTCTGGATACACTGGCTCCTTTGCCAACATGGTAAATTGTTGTTTATTGCAGGGCAGCACAGTGGCTAAATGGTTAGCACCTTCGCCTGGCAGTACTAGGGTCGTTGGTTCGAATCCCAGCCACGGCACCACCTGCCTGGAGTTTGCATGTCCTCCCTGTGTCTGCGTGGGTTTCCTCCGGGAACTCCGGTTTCCTCCCACCCTCCAAAGACATGCTGGTAGGTGAATTGGCTCCTGTCTAAATTGTCTGTAGTATGTGTATGTATGAATATGAGTTAGGGGCTTTAGATTGTACGCCCCTTGAGGGTTATGGACGGATGTACAATATATATGTAAAGCGCTGCGAAAATTGACAGCGTTATATAAGTACCTGAAATAAATAAATTGCCGGCAGTCATATACTGTAAAGACAAAAGTATGAAAACCCTCCTACAAACAATACATTCAAGTGTTTCCAGTGAAGAGTAGTGCTGAAGTTACAGCATACAAAGACATTTTAGATAATTACACGCTCACAGCCTTCTCAGAACATTTTGGGGAAGACCCTTTCCTATTTTGGCATGACTGTGCCCAGGGGCGGACTGACAACTCATGGGGCCCCCGGGCAATAGGGGATCATGCTGTGTCCTTGCCCAAACTCAAAAAAGCCTATGAAAAAGGTACCAGGGGCATCTTATGGGGCCCCCTACTGACCCCGGGCAGAGCCCGAGTTTCCAAATGGTCGGTCCGCCCCTGACTGTGCCCCAAAATTAGCTCCAAAAAGACATGATTTGACCAGTTTGGTGAGGAGGATCTCAAAGGCCTGCACAGAGCCCTGATTTCACACCTACTGTAGATCTTTCGGATAAGGATGTTGAGGATAACAAGGGTCTATTCCCCAAACCCTGGCCGATGTTTGTTGGGGGGGGGTCTGCAAGCAGGTGGCTTAACCACTTGCCGACTGGGCAGTTCTACCCCCTCCCTGTCCAGGCCAATTTTCAGCTTTCAGCGCTGTCGCCCTTTGAATGACAATTGCGCGGTCATGCAACATTGTACCCATATGAAATTTTTATCATTTTTTTCACACAAATAGAGATTTCTTTTGGTGGTATTTAATCACCTCTGGGCATTTTATTTTTTGCACTATAAACAAAAAAAGAGCAAAAAATTTGATACAGAGCTTTACAAAATGTGCATCTCATGGGACCCCCTACTGACCCTGGGCCCTCGGGCACTGCCCGAGTTTCCAAATGGTCAGTCCTCCCCTGGCTCTGTGCAAACTGTTGGTGCTATATAAATCCTGTATAATAATAATAATATTATTATTATTATTATATACAGTATTTATAAAGCACCGATAGTTCGCTCAGCGCTGTACATTACAAAGGGGGACAGAACATGTGACAGAACAATACCAATACAATGCAAAACATGAGGGGATCGAGGGCCCTGCTCTTTTGAGCTTACAATCTAGGAGGGAGGGGATGGTGGCACAGGAGGAGATAGCTGTGGGGGATGGAGTGGTAGGAAGAGTGGAGGAGGTCAGCAAGTTAGCAGGGGGTGGGGTAGGCTTCCCTGAAGAGATGGGTTTTCAGGGTGCGCCTGAAGGAGAGGAGAGTAGGTGATAATCTGATGGGTTGGGGCAGGGAGTTCCAGAGGATGGGTGACACCCTGGAGAAGTCCTAGAGGCGGGCATGGGAGGAGGAGACCAGGGAACTAGAGAGAAGGAGGTCTTGTGAGGAGCGGAGTGTGCGTGCTGGGTGGTACTTGGATATTAGGTCGGTGATGTAGTTTGGGGCAGTATGGTGGACAGCTTTGTACGTCAGTGTTAGGATTTTGAATTTGATCCGTAGCGCAATTAGAAGCCAGTGGAGGGATTGGCAGAGGGGGTGGCGGAGATGGAGCGGTTGGAAAGGTGAATGAGTCTGGCATCCGTATTCAGGATGGACTGAAGCGGGGATAGCCAGCGGCGAGGCAGGCCAGTGAGGAGGGAGTTGCAGTAGTTGAGTCGTGATTTGATGAGGGAGTGGATGAGCTGTTTCGTGGTTTCTGGGGTTAGGAACGTGAGGATTTTGGCGATGTTGCGGAGGTGGAGTCTGCATGAGTTTGTTAAAGATTGGACTTGGGGCTGGAAGGATAGGTTGGAGTCCAGAATAACACCAAGTACTCTGGCCTGCGGGATGGGTTTGATGGTGGCGTTGTTGGATGTGATGGAGAAGTCAATGGGGGGTGGTGTCCGGGCTGGGGGGAAGACAAGAAACTCGGTTTTGGAGAGGTTCAGTTTAAGGAAGTGGAGCGACATCCAGTCTGATATGTCGCTCAGCAGGTGTGTGATTCGGGGGGGTGAGGTGGGGGGTTGAGAGATAGATTTGTGTGTCGTCGGCATAGAGGTGGTAGTTGAAGCCGAGAGAGTGTATGAGTTGGCATAATAATATAAAGTTATGTGTTGTCAGTAGTTTACGGACAGAGCCGTATAGACAGGATGGCATTGCTAGTAGCACAAGGCCAAGGCTATGTCATCTCAGCCTTGGCAAAGTCAAAAGACTAGTTCTAAGGATGGCTTTTTCAAAGGCGATACCCAAGAGGTCCACTTTACGATGAGTCTGACATTGACTATGAATGAGCGATATGTCACCAGCACACCGGGAAACTCCACATTAAGGTCCAACACTTTACTAAACAATCACACCTCAGCAAAGGATAGTGAAGTTTCAGAGCCACACAGGATTCCCTTCATCATGGTGCCAAAATGTCTCTTTCATCCTTTGCTGTGATGTGATCATTCAGAAACGCATTGGTCCCTATAATGGAGTTTCCTTATGTGCTGATGACATATCTCTTGTTTTGAGTAGTTCCGGACCCCAGCCGGTAGTCGCTACAGCACCCACCTACTTTTCAGCCACTTTCAGGAACATGTGCATTGGGGATATTACATCAAATATAGGTGCAGTGCAATCATGAAATGTATATTAAAGCTAAATTCCAGGCAGCTATAAAAGACACACATTAATGCAGATATGTACTGTAAATATGAAAGCCTAATTAAATCCAAAAAACCAAAAATTACGTATTTGCTTCACATTTCAATCCTCAATGGTTTCATTCCATTTCTTTAAAATGTCCTTTTTTGTCCTCTCAAATACCTTCGAGATCCCATCTTCATTAACCTCCCTAGCGGTCTGATTATGTCAGTATTTCTGTGCTCAAAGCGGTACATTTTTTTGCATGGAAATATGTAGTTTTTTTTGTTGTACGCCTGTAATTCTTAGGAATAACTCACTGAAATCTGACCGAACAAGAGTCTAGTAAACATCCCGGGGATGATAAAATTTGAAACACGAAATCATAAATTATAATATAATAAATAATCATAAAAACAATACAATAATAATAATAATACACTTAATTCAATAATATAATCAAACCAAAAACACTGAAATTTGAAATAGAGCACCAACTTCGCACATCGCTGAGCAAAGTCGCAGAATCGTTTTCAGTGTCTGATGAGGAATTTCCCCCACGAATCATTATCACTCAATTCTGCAAGTGGTTCTGATTTACTATCGCTGTTCTCTAGCCGGTCTAAAACCGCTTTTGACCTAAAGGGGTGCTTTTTGGACGCCATGGACGTTTCTCAGTTTCCAGGCAGAAAGAACGGTAAAAATGCAGGCAGGGCACAGGACTGTAAATGTATGTGAAATGCTTTAAAACAGTAATGTTATACTATGTGATTTTAGTGTATTTTGTGAATGTCACTTTTTAAAATTTTAAAATTTCCTGCCGATTCCGTCCCCCGTATGTCCCGTACGTCCCCTTGCAGGGACCAGAACATGGAAGCCAGATGCCGGTATCGGCCGGAGGAGATGGCCGGGGACGCTGCAGGGGACACATCGTAGGAGCGCAGGACAGGGTAAGTGATCGGGGGAATCCCAGAGCAACGCTGCAGGGTAATCCCGAGTGTAGCTCGGGGTTACCGCTTTTGGCACTGATAATTAACTCCCGAGCAAAAGGCGGACTGACCATTTGTAAACTCGGGCACTGCCCGAGGGCCCAGAGTCAGTAGGGGGCCCCATGAGATGCCCCTGGTTCCTTTTTCATAGGCTTTTTTGAGTTTGGGCAAGGACACAGAGGCCCCATGATCCCCTATTGCCCGGGGGCCCCATGAGTTGTCAGTCCACCCCTGACCCCGAGCTACACTCGGGAATACCGCCCAGGAGGTTAATTTCTCTTGTGCCTCTATCTACAATTCATTCTGCTGTCTCAGTAACTTATAGCCGCCCATTCGGATGCAGGGACAAAAGAGAGTGTAGTGAAAGAACTCATCCCTTTAGAGGAGCATATTACTCCCCACTGGTCACTGGATGGTGCAGACTTCATCTGTGCTGTGCTGAACAGTTGCTTGATTACTGTACTATTAGGAAGTCTGTAATCGAGCAATTGATGGGCACACTACAGTCTACAGCAGCCAATGGCCAGATCCGTTCCAGGACCATGCATATCTAAAAAGTGTCCAGAGATGTGTTCTTTTACTTTTTCAATCAGTAGGAAGTTAAAAATTCATCCCCCTGCTGCTGTTATTATGTGAGGCCAGAAATAAAAAAAAAAAACAGCGACTGTAGCTTCATAAATGGATTTAATGAATAATGTTTTACCTTAGAGATCCCCGTCTGCAATACTTTTCTTTATGCCTGTGTCTACAATTCATTCTGATATCTTAATATCCTGTAGCTGCCCATTCTGATGGACAGAAGCAGGGGCAGACTGACAACTCATGGGGCCCCCGGGCAAAAGGATATCATGGGGCCCGTGTCCTAGACCAAACTCAAAAAAGCTTATGAAGAAAGGTACCAGGGGCATCTCATGGGGCCCCCTACTGACCCCGGCCCTCGGGCAGTGCCCAAGTTTCCAAATGGTCAGTCCGCCCCTGGACAGAAGAGAGTGTAAGTGATGATGAGTCATGATTGGGAAATTAAAATTTGAAATTAAAAGTCCATATGATAAAAATGAGCAGAAACACCAGTGATATCAGTCCCAAACGTCCCATAAATATGAAAAATCATATGTCATCCAATGGAATCCTTCTCGTGGGAGGAGAGATAGATCCCATCACCCACACATTGGGAATATTGCTCTGACATTGACCATGATTGCCAACAACCTGGTGTCATTCTGCACAAGAAGATAAGAAGATAACACCCCCCCAGGGGCGGACTCACCATTTGGAAACTCGGGCACCGAGGAGACACAGGGCCACAAGGGAGGTAAACATAAACACTCTTCTGGTTGCATTGACCGGGGGTTTTTTTAAACCCGAAAGGGTCACTATATGAACCCCGCCCCACTCCAAAGAAGATATTGGTGGAGGTTTACTAAAACTGGTCAGGGGCGGACTGACCATTCGGAAACTCGGGCACTTCCCGAGGGCCCGGGGTAAGTAGGGGGCCCCATGAGATGCCTCTGGTACCTTTTTCATAGGCTTTTTTGAGTTTGGGCAAGGACGCAGGGGCCCCATGATCCCTTATTGCCCGGGGGCCCCATGAGTTGTCAGTCCGCCCCTGCACCACCCCCCCCCCCCAAAAAAAAAAAAACAAATCAGCTTGATATATTAAATTCTCTTTCCAAATGCAGACAAAGCACTAGAATAGAGTTAGCTTTTAGCAAACAAGGAGTCTTCCTCGCCCACAGACACCTAAACGGCAATATTGCCATGAGTCATTTATACCATGAATAGACTAAGTCCTGAAAATCATGTTAAAAACTAAAATTAACAAAAAAACAACCAGCAGAAAATCTTCTGTTGTACAGTTAATGTTTTCTGAGTGTCTTTCCTGTTCCAATCACAGAGAAAATCACTTTGGAAGGAGAATGTGGTATAGGACCCACTAATGAAAGCTATATGACCGCAGATGGAAGGACAGATAGGAATGCTTATGTTTTCAAGGTTTCTATGTTATATTAAAACAGAAAATAAACAAAAAAAAGAGATGTGGCATATGAGGATAATAACTAAAGGTAAAACTCATACTGTTATATTACTTTCCCAAGAAAACGGTCACAGAGAATACAATAAAGATCTCCACTGAAACATATGATTTGCTAAAACTTGGTACACTCAGAATCCGGTGAGAGCGCATGGTAACCAATCAGCTTCTGACTTCAGCTTGTTCAGTTATGTTTTGACAATAAAACCTGGAAGCGGATTGGTTTCTATGCACAGCTGCACCAGTTTCAGGGGCGGACTGACAACTCATGGGGCCCCAGGGCAATAGGGGATCATGGGGCCCCTGTGTCCTTGCTCAAACTCAAAAAAGCCTATGAAAAAGGTACCAGGGGCATCTCATGGGGCTCCCTACTGACCCCAGGCCCTCGGGAAGTGCCCGAGTTTCCAAATGGTCAGTCCGCCCCTGACCAGTTTTTAGTAAACCTCCACCAATATCTTCTTTAGAGTGGGGCGGGGTTCATATAGTGACCCTTTCGGGTTTAAAAAAAACCCCCATATAAATGGTCAATGCAACCAGAAGAGTGTTTATGTTTACCTCCCTTGTGGCCCTGTGTCTCCTACCTTCCCTCCATCCAGGGTTACAGTCTCTGACAATCTCTTCAGAATTTGACACTACCTAAAGTGTCGTATTTTCATGTTGCCTGCTGTGCACTATGGGTTTACTCTCCAACCCCTACACCAGTGTTTCTCCACCTATAGTGCTGTTTGGGTTCCCAACGGGTGCTTGGGATTCAGTTTGCCTTGGTTCAGCACAGGGGCGGACTGACCATTCGAGCACTCGGGCACTGCCCGAGGGCCCGGGTCAGTAGGGGGTCCCATGAAATGCCACTGGTACCTTTTTATAGGCTTTTATGAGCGAGGGCAAGGACATAGGGGCCCCATGATCCCCTATTGCCCAGGGGCCCCATGAGTTGTCAGTCCACCCCTGGTTCAGCATCATGAGTGGCTAAGGGGCTGGATGGTTGAAAGCACTGAAGCAACCAATGGCGCTCTAAGGCTAGGAAGTGCAGAGTCACTCATCCCTAGGGTGATAGTGGTCGGCTCGAAAGTCAACCCCTTTCAGACCTTTTGCACCTCCCACCCTATGCCACGGTGCTGGAGCCAAAAGGTAGGGTTCTGAGGTGAAGAAGGGACTGTGTGATTTGGGGACTGTGTGATTGGACAGCTCTGTAATGGGGGGACTCTGATGTGATGAGGAGGTTCTGATGTGATGATGGGATCTCATGTATAGGAGAGCTCTGATGTGATGAGGGTCTCTCATGTATCTGATGTGATGGGGGCTTTCATGTATAGGGGGAGCTCTGATGTGATGGGGGTCTCTCATGTATAGAGGACCTCTGATGTGATGGGGGGCTCTCATGTATAGAATGCCTCTGATGTGATGGGGAGGTTCTGATGTGATGAGGGGATCTCACGTATAGGAGACCTCTGATGTGATGGGGGTCTCTCATGTATAGTAGGCCTCTGATGGGATGGAGGTCTCTCATGTATAGGGGGACCACTGATATGATGGGGGGCTCTCATGTATAGGAGACCTCTGATGTAATGGGGGGCTCTCATGTATAGAGGACCTCTGATGTGATGGGGGGCTCTCGTGTATAGAATGCCTCTGATGTGATGGGGAGGTTCTGATGTGATGAGGGGATCGCATGTATAGGAGACCTCTGATGTGATAGGGGTCTCTCATGTATAGGGGGACCTCTGATGTGATGGGGGCTTTCATGTGTAGAGGACCTCTGATGTGATGGGGGGGCTCTCATGTATAGAATGCCTCTGATGTGATGGGGAGGTTCTGATGTGATGAGGGGATCTCATGTATAGGAGACCTCTGATGTGATGGGGGTCTCTCATGTATATGGGGACCTCTGATGTGATGGGGGGCTTTCATGTATAGAGGACCTCTGATGTGATGGGGGGCTCTCATGTATAGAATGCCTCTGATGTGATGGGGAGGTTCTGATGTGATGAGGGGATCTCATGTATAGGAGACCTCTGATGTGATGGGGGTCTCTCATGTATAGGAGGCCTATGATGGGATGGAGGTCTCTCATGTATAGAGGGACCACTGATGTGATGGGGGGCTTTCATGTATAGAGGACCTCTGATGTGATGGGGGGCTCTCATGTATAAAATGCCTCTGATGTGACGGGGAGATTCTGATGTGATGAGGGTCTCTCATGTATAGGAGGCCTCTGATGGGATGGGGGTCTCTCATGTATAGGGGGACCACTGATGTGATGGGGGCTTTCATGTATAGAGGACCTCTGATGTGATTGGGGGGGGGGGGGGGCTCTCATGTATAGGATGTCTCTGATGTGATGGGGGGTTCTCATGTATAGAATGCCTCTGATGTAATGGGGGGGGGGGGGTTCTCTCATGTATAGCAGGACCTCTGATGTGATGGAGGTCTCTCATGTATAGGAGGCCTCTGATAAAATGGGGGCTCTCTTTTATAGAGAGACCTCTGATGTATGGGGAAGCCTCTGACACGATTGGGAACCTCTGAAGTGATGGGGACCTTTTACTTGGTGCTACATTTAAACCCAACAAGGTTGCTTTATTGCCCTGCCACTTCTTTACTGCTTTCTGAGACCCAGAAAGTTCTCCAACCTAATTTAATCTGGTCATACACTAGCCAATCTCTTTCAGATTTGCCAAAACAATGTCATATAAGGATACACCTAAACAATCCATTCAACTTGTACCCCATCAGGCAGGCCCTTGCACTAACTAGTGGATAGTAGATCTAAAAGAGATTGTAAAATCAGATTGTATAGATGGCCTTCAGACAGGCCTCTGAGCTATTGTTGTCAAGATGAAGAATACATGAAGGATGGGATCAGGGGTGGACTGACCATTTGGAAACTCGGGCACTGCCCAAGGGCCTGGGGTCAGTGGGGGGCCCCATGAGATGCCCCTGGTACCTTTTTCATAGGCTTTTTTGAGTTTGGGCAAGGACACAGGGGCCCCATGACCCCTATTGCCCGGGGGCCCCATAAGTTGTCAGTCCGCCCCTGGTTCTAAGGATGGCTTTTTCAAAGGCGATACCCAAGAGGTCCACTTTACGATGAGTCTGACATTGACTATGAATGAGCGATATGTCACCAGCACACCGGGAAACTCCACAATAGGGTCCAACACTTTATGAGTTGTCCCCATGAGTTGTCAGTCCGCCCCTGGATGGGAATGCAAACCAACTGCCAATATTAGGCATTTTGTGCTGCATGGAAAATGGCGGGGATTGACTGGAAAGTGCCAAACGTATGACCAGCTATAGTCGGCATATAAAGATGTTGGTTTGCAGAGAATTCCACAATTCACCAGTCCAGGAACATCCATAACAGAAGATTAAGGTAGTCAAAAATTAAGAAAACATAATATATGTTAAAATTGTGATCATGTGACTTGTGAATGCGCTTGCTCCATTCTGGAAGCTTCTAAGGAAGACTGAAAATGAACTTACCTCACTGGGTTGCTGGTTAAAGAAACCCGCAGAGACTCCAGGCAGTTGAGTAGTTTGTCATCTGCAATTCCGGAACGAAGTTCATGGACGTACTCTTGCGATGACAGCGTGCACTCATGCTTGTTGTTTTTCAAGCCGCCCTGTTGGAGAGAGACAGCATAGGATTATGGGTAAGCTTGGAATTATGGATATCACTGTATGGACATCAGTACGCCAAATATACAAATACTGCCCCGGGTTTGAGGAAATGTATATTAAAGCTACAATTCCAGGCAGCTATAAAAGACACACATTAATGCAGATATGTACTGTAAATATGAAAGCCTAACTAAATCCAAAAACCAAAAATTACATATTTGCTTCACATTTCAATCCTCAATGGTTTCATTCCATTTCTTTAAAATGTCCTTTTTTGTCCTCTAAAATACCTTTGAGATCCCAACTGCATTAATTTCTCTTCTACAATTCATTCTGCTGTCTCAGTAACTTATAGCCGCCCATTTGGATTCAGGGACAAAAGAGAGTGTAGTGAAAGAACTCATCCCTTTAGAGGAGCATATTACTCCCTGCTGGTCACTGGATGGTGCAGACTTCATCTGTGCTGAACAGTTGCTTGATTACTGTACTATTAGGATGTCTGTAATCGAGCAAATGATGGGCACACTACATAGCTACACCATCCAGTGGCCAAAGTCTACAGCAGCCAATGGCCAGATCCCTTCCAGGACCAAGCATATCTAAAAGGTGTCCAGAGATGTGTTCTTTTACTTTTTCAATCAGTAGGAAGTTAAAGTTTCACCCACCTGCTGGCTGTTATTTGAGGCAATAAATACTAAAAAACAGTGACTGTAGCTTCAGAAATGGATTTAGTGAATAATGTTTTACCTTAGAGATCCCTGTTTGCAATACTTTTCTTTATGCCTGTGTCTACAATTCATTCTGCTATCTCAATATCCTGTAGCTGCCCATTCTGATGGACAGATGAGAGTATAAGTGATGATGAGTGATGAGTGGGAGTGAAAGAACACATCCCTGTCATCCTGTTAGAGGAGCATATTCCTCCCTGCATATCTAAAAGGTGTCCATATATGTGTTCTTTTTGTTTTAAAATCAGTAGGAAGTTGATGTATCACCCCCTCTGCTGGCTGTTATAAGGGACAAAGTTTAACTTTACTAATACAGCACTTTGAGTCAGGGATTCGTGTTTTTTTTCCATTCTTAATGTAATGGCTATGACTTTAGTACTGATTTAGTATATTATTAAAGCTGAATTACGGGTATGGCAGATTTTACAGGGTTCCATTGATCCAGCCTGGACCTTTGTAAGTATGTATGTGCCATACCTGTGGGATTCCCTGTGGTAGGCTCTACTACTACAGCAATTTCCACTAGCTTCCAGATCCTGAAACAAGCAGCTGCATTGCTGCTTACTGAACACAGGAGGTCTACCACTTGGCATGGGTGCAATTCAAAGAACACTTTTAAATTTTCTCAGTGTGTCCAGTCACATGTTGGGGGTGCGTCCAGGATGACCTGGCATATACATACTTAAATTGGTACAAGATGGAATTCATCTATAAATTTACTAAATAGAACCAGTGCTCTTGAATTTGACTACAGTATCAGCCTTTTGCTGGCGTTTGAGAGGCAAAAGCAGCAAAAGGAACCAATTAGTTCATGTTCTGACAAGAAGCATGGTAATAGGAGGAGCAGGGTATCGGAGAGATGAGCTAACCACTGTGCTGCTTCTCCCTTTACTGTCTAGTCACATGTTGGGGCTGCGTCCGGGATGACCTGGAAGAAGTGGGTTGAATGATGCTGGCCAAGACATCTAGTGGCAGAAAAAAGTACTGTGGAGGAAACCTCTAGATCAAAGGTGAATATTGCAGCAGAAGTTGTTTTTATGATTTTATTGAATGGGCTATTTATTATATTTATTTTTGACAGAAATCAGTAGGAAGTTGATGTGTCAACCCCTCTGCTGGCTGTTATAAAGTGTGTCAGAGAGATGAGCTAATCACTGCGCTCCTTCTCTCTTCACTGTCCAGTCACATGTTGGGGGTGCGTCCGGGATGACCTGGAGGAAGTGGGTTGAATGAAACCTCTAGATCAAAAGGTGAATATTGCAGCAGAATTTGTTTTTATGATTTTATAAATGGGCTATTTATTTTTAATTTATCTTTGACTAAAATCAGTAGGAAGTTGACGTATCAACCCCTCTGCTGGCTGTTATAAGGGGTGTCAGAGAGGTGAGCTAATCACTGTGCTGCTTCTCTCTTCACTGTCCAGTCACATGTTGGGGGTGCATCCGGGATGACCTGGAAGAAGTGGGTTGAATGATGCTGGCCAAGACATCTAGTGGCAGAAAAAAGTACTGTAGAGAAAACCTCTGGATCAAAGGTGAATCTTGCAGCAGAAGTTGTTTTTATGATTTTATTGAATGGGCTATTTATTTTTAATTTATCTTTGACTGAAATCAGTAGGAAGTTGACGTATCAACCCCTCTGCTGGCTGTTATAAGGTGTGTCAGAGAGATGAGCTAATCACTGTGCTGCTTCTCTCTTCACTGTCCAGTCACATGTTGGGGGTGCGTCCGGGATGACCTGGCATATACATACTTAAAATTGGTACAAGATGGAATACATCTATAAATTTACTAAATAGAACCAGTGCTCTTGAATTTGACTACAGTATCAGCCTTTTGCTGGAGTTTGAGAGGCAGAAGCAGCAAAAGGAACCAATTAGTTCATGTTCTGACAAGAAGCATGGTAATAGGAGGAGCTGGGTATCAGAGAGATGAGCTAACCACTGTGCTGCTTCTCCCTTTACTGTCCAGTCACATGTTGGGGGTGCGTCCGGGATGACCTGGAAGAAGTGGGTTGAATGATGCTGGCCAAGACATCTAGTGGCAGAAAAAAGTACTGTAGAGGAAACCTCTAGATCAAAGGTGAATCTTGCAGCAGAAGTTGTTTTTATGATTTTATTGAATGGGCTATTTATTTTTAATTTATCTTTGACTGAAATCAGTAGGAAGTTGATGCATCAACCCCTCTGCTGGCTGTTATAAGGGGTGTCAGAGAGGTGAGCTAATCACTGTGCTGCTTCTCTCTTCACTGTCCAGTCACATGTTGGGGGTGCGTCCGGGATGACCTGGAGGAAGTGGGTTGAATGAAACCTTTAGATCAAAAGGTGAATATTGCAGCAGAATTTGTTTTTATGATTTTATTGAATGGGCTATTTATTTTATCTATTTTTGATTTAAATCAGTAGGAAGTTGATGTATCAAGCCCTCTGCTGGCTGTTATAAGGTGTGTCAGAGAGGTGAGCTAATCACTGTGCTGCTTCTCTCTTCACTGTCCAGTCACATGTTGGGGGTGCGTCCGGGATGACCTGGCATATACATACTTAAATTGGTACAAGATGGAATTCATCTATAAATTTACTAAATAGAACCAGTGCTCTTGAATTTGACTACAGTATCAGCCTTTTGCTGGAGTTTGAGAGGCAGAAGCAGCAAAAGGAACCAATTAGTTCATGTTCTGAAAAGAAGCATGGTAATAGGAGGAGCAGGGTATCAGAGAGATGAGCTAATCACTGTGCTGCTTCTCCCTTTACTGTCCAGTCACATGTTGGTGGTGCGTCTGGGATGAACAGGTGGAAGTGGGTTAAATGATGCTGGCCAAGACATCTAGTGGCAGAAAAAAGTACTGTAGAGGAAACCTCTACATTAAAGGTGAATCTTGCAGCAGAAGTTGTTTTTATGATTTTATTGAATGGGCTTTTTATTTTTTATTTATTTTTGACTGGGTACAGGTTGCTTCTAGTGGAAGTATTAGTCACAAGTAATTAAGCTGTATTTTCTCAAATTCAGCGATGCTGACAACTAATGTATGAAGTGTCTGCAAATGCATTTTAGAGCAGAGGCACATCTGTAATGTACAGCGCTGAGCGAACTATTGGCGCTTTATAAATACTGTATAATAATAAAAAAATAATAATAATGTAACACCATGTAAAGCATAACGGCACAAAACGGATCATGGATACTCAGAAAAGGGGTCATGGATGATGATGGCACAAAACAAGTCATGGATACTTTTACAAAGAAGATCATCTCATTGTCAAGTGTAACAATGTCGCTTTCAGAAACCAGCTACTTTGTTTTACATTTTACTGTATTTTTTGTCTAACCTTGAGCACAAAATCTAAGAAGCAATTCCAACAAAACCTCTAAAACATCCATTATTTCACTTCTGTGTTCCTACAAAACCCATCTAATTAATTTCCCCTTCAGTTCCTTATCCATGATACTGAGCGGTTTCAATAGTTTGCTATGTAACCATGGTATAGTAATGTGTTTTGTACAAATAAATGATATTTAAGGGGCACATCTCATTTTTTTCATATTTGTTGATATGATTTACAATTTTTGTACATAGGTCCATTGCAGGGGCGGACTGACAACTCATGGGGCCCCCAGGCAATAGGGGATCATAGGGCCCCTGTGTCCTTGCCCAAACTCAAAAAAGTCTATGAAAAAGGTACCAGGGGCATCTCATGGGGCCCCCTGCTGACCCCAGGCCCTCGGGCAGTGCCCGAGTTTCCAAATGGTCAGTCCGCCCCTGGTCCATTGTAGTCTACAACACATTTTTTTTTTTTTAGTTTTAGATTGGGATTGGAACACCCGTCCTGTTTTTATTGCTGTCTGTGCTCCCGTAAAACTAGGTTCACTGTATGAAAAGCCTATGAATTACATAGTTAGTCTGGCTGAAAAAAGACCAAAGTCCATTCAGGTCAGCCATAGAAAAAAAAAAAAATGTTATAATCCTACACCCACAGTTGATCCAGAGGAAGGAAAAAAAATCCATACCTGTGCAATTCACATGCGGTGCAGTGCGTTGTGAGATTTGAGTGCATCCATTTTGAATGGGCTCAGATTGCATCGCACTGCACTAAAGGTAATGCATGCACTACTTTTGGACACGCACTGCAACCGGATCACATGGTACTTTGTACCTTGCAATCTGCTGCGGGTAAGTGCATTGCATTTTTTACTTCATTAGCATTGCACCAGGGGCGGACTGACAACTCATGCGGCCCCCGGGCAATAAGGGATCATGGGGCCCCTGTGTCCTTGCCCAAACTCAAAAAAGCCTATGAAAAAGGTACCAGGGGCATCTCATGGGGCCCCCTACTGACCCTGGGCCCTTGGGCAGTGCCCGAGTTTCCAAATGGTCAGTCCACCCCTGCTCCTATCGCATTTGAGCCCATCCACTTTTTGTTGGGCCTACCTTTTTCAGGCCTGTCCAAATTTGCCAGGAAACTTTCCTCCCATGTTTTAACAGTGGCCAGGAGAACCATTCCCATGCATTGGATTGGATCTCCTGCTGCAGATGGAAAGGGCAGTGCAAAATGCAGTGTGCAAAATGTGCACGGATTGTGGGTTTTCCCCCCACGATTTAGTGTGAACCAGGGTTTACCTTACATTCACACCTAAGCATTTCTGCAGCGTTCTGCAGAAACGTAGTAGAGTCCATTTAACATGATTTCCTATAGAAGAGGTTCACATCTGTGCATGTTCACCCACTGCGTTTTCTGGAAAGGGTCAGGGACTTTTTGAAAACAAAAAGCTGCGTTTTTGGTTCTATAGACGTCAATGAAAACGCTGCAGAATTGCATGTATTGCATTTTTGCCGCGTTTTTGATGTGTTTTAGCAGCAAGAAAAATGTTTTTTTTTTTTAATTAAAAAATCGCATTAAAAACACGTAAAAATCGCAGAACGCAACGCAGAAACAGCTCAAACGCAACCTGCATAGGTGTGAACCTAGCCTTAGGGAGATTTGCTGTATTTGTCCTGCCTACTGTTATGTGTATCATCTATATGTGTACGTATTATAAAAAGAAATCACTTATAAAATACTGATGTTTTCGGATTGTGAGTATGGAGAACCTCAGGGGTCTAATACCAAAACATCAGTATTTTATAAGTGATTTCTTTTTATAGTACACATATAGATGATCTGGAGGCAGCCTCCCTACTCCATTGATCCAAAGCAATATCACGTTGGAGGATTCGGGGCCATTTGCGTATATAAAGGTGTGTATCAATATTGGACATATTTTGTTTTTTTCGGGGGAGGTTACCTAGTTTTGGTAGGTAACCATTCCCACTTCTAGTTGGATCTCCAAGGCAATTCCACCAGAAGCTCGCCCCTCCTGCCTGTAACTCATCCAGATTGGGGGCGCTAAAACAGGAGGTGTGTTACTGGCCAGGTCACCAGGTAAAAACAGGAGGGGAAAAAGCCAATGGAAAAGAAAAATAATGCAGCCACCATATCTAATGATTGGTAAGCTGCAATATATTACATTTTTGTTTTTTTGTTAAACACCGCTTTCAGTTTTAAGAAAATAATATATAATTATTGGAAAGGGAACAAAAAAAAATGAGCGAAATCAATGTCACAGGAGCAGTGAAGTGAAATGTAGATATTGCAGGTGACAGCCGTCAAATCAGCAGCCAGGACTTTAAAGGACAAAGCTCTAAGGTGTCATAAACCTTGTGCGCAAATCATCAGTTTACACTGAGGCCTCCAGGAGTTGTATGAGGCCGGCCTGCCACCGAGACCTTCCTAATTCCTCGGCCTTACACTGTAAATCCTTCTCTATCAGGCTCAATGATCCGTGACCAGAAAACCAGAGGAAGAAAATCATCTGCAATGAATGAAGAATTGGTGAGGTACCTAAACTCATTATCTTCCCTACTCCTCAGGGAGATGAGCAGATATAAGTCACTGGACACTGAATTTCAGCACGCAGCTCTGGGCAGCTGAAACTTGACATATGATACCCGATTTTTAGCAAGCAATGCAACAATATTCAAGCATCAGTAGGCAGCAGGGTCCCTCAGTGGTTAGCACAGTTATCTTGCAATTCTAGCGTCTTGGGTTCAATCTTCTCTCGCCCTAGAGATTATGTAACATGGTAGCTGGGGCTTGGGGGTGGCTACACAAGAGGAAGAGCAGCAGTATTCTGGAAGCTCTCTACTAATACCAGTCAACAGCAATAGATGGGTATCTACATAACCCTTGTGAACAAGCCCATCTGTGTGAAATGCATTTAGGGAGTGTGGTTTTTTTGGGTAGAGACCAGGGGCGGACTGACCATTGGGGAACTTGGGCACTGCCCAAGGGCCTGGGGTCAGTAGGGGGCCCCATGAGATGTCCCCGGTACCTTTCATAGGCTTTTTTGGGTGTGGTTTGAGTGTGGGCAAGGACACGGGCCCCATGATCCCCTATTGCCCGGGGGTCCCATGAGTTGTCAGTTCGCCCCTGGTAGAGACTTGTGTATACAGCCACTTTACGGTTTTATTTCATCTTCTTATATTCTTGTGTCAAAGTAAAGATGAACTACAGGAACCAGCCCCCCGGGTGGTCCATGGTTGTTAAAGTGTAGAAGTTTGGAGTGGTGCCCTGAATCTGGGTTCTTACAGCAACAGATGTGTATCACACATTCTAGAGCCACGTTATCCCCACCTCAGAATGGTTTCTCTGTCATGGACAGGACACCAGTAGGCTACAGTCTTATGACCGTTCAACTAGTGCCAGCAAATGATCACCTATCCATCTCTCCAGGAATCATGGTTGGAGAGGGACTACAATTCCCATCAAAATAAGTCATCAAATCTGGTCGACTTAATCCTCAGTTTCTCTGGGACCTGCTTCTTCTTTCTAGATCTCAATCCAAGGATAGATCTCAACCAAATCTGCTCCTTCAATCTTTCTTTAGTCCTGAGAAGCTTCATCACCTCGTAGTTTGCAGCAATAGATTGACAGGTCATCTTTTAGTCCCTATCAGGGGCGGACTGACAACTCATGGGGCCCCTGGGCAATAGGGGATCATGGGGCCCCTGTGTCCTCGCCCACACTCAAACAAGCCTATGAAAGGTACCAGGGGCATCTCATAGGGCCCCCTACTGACCCCGGGCCCTTGGGCAGTGCCCGAGTGCTCGAATGGTCAGTCCGCCCCTGGTCCCTATGCACACTGGACGTTTTTACAGCTGCTGTTTTTTGCTTTTGGTGTTTTTTTTTTCTACATCCAGTAAACTCCCCTGCATGTTATCCCATGTGTCCATGTCTCCTAGATTGTAAGCTCTAACGAGCCGGGCCCTCTGTTTCCTCTTGTACCAAATTGTATTGTAACTGTATTGTCTACCTTCATTTTGTAAAGCACTGCTCATACTGTTGGCGCTATATAAATCCTGTATAAAAATAATAATAATAATCAACAGGGCTGTTTTTTGGCTGGAAAAAAAAATAAAACAGAACGAATGGGTTTCTAGGGGAGTTTTTTAGTTGTAAAAACGCTCTAATGCTGAAAAACGCTGAAAAACGTGGTAAAACGACGCAAACCAGCCTTTTTGGATGTTTTTTCGAGCCCAAAAAAATTTTTTTTATTGGTAAAAAGACGCTAAAAAACCTAAACGCTGAAAAATGCTGAAAAACGCAGCAAAATGCAAAAATGCTAAAAACCCTGAAAGAACATGCGTTTTTAACATAACTTTACACAGCTAACGCTACCAGCGTTATGAAAACGCCCCGTGTGCATGGAGACTTATAAAGTCCAAGGATAAGTAGAAATGAGGTCCTGGATGCGAATCTTCAACCAATAGAAAAAGCCATTGTTTGAGCCTGATGGACTGGCTTCAACACCTCTCCACAAAACATGGGGCGCCTCGAAGAAGTGGAGTCACAAAATTGAGAAAGTCAAGTGTAGTTGAGCCAAAATCTTTTCTAAAATGGAAGGAGTAATTGGAGTTCATATAACTGCCTTTTTCTAAACAATATAAACTCTCTTTATTAGGGAGTTTATATATACTATAGGCAGTTGAATCAGGCCACCCTTCAAATTCTATCATCACCGTAAATGAGATCTAGACCAAGATAAGTCAATAGGTTGTCATATCTCTCCTTGCCTTTACAAGTGCTAGTTCCATGGCTTTCATGATTGTCCTCGATTTTACGGTAATCGTTTTACTTTTCACTGTTTTTTGTTTTTTTTCAAAGATTCAGGAAAATATAAAAGTGGTTCATGAAAAGAGGAAAAACTATTATTTTGAGGATATTTATAATTTCATCCCTAATAAATTATCATCACTCTTTGCTTTATTTTTTTTTATATATAAGCCCTCTTTATTTATTTCATCAGCCTCTACAGGCAAACTAAAATATCCAAATGTGAAAATATTTGCTCCAATAGCAGCGTGTGGAATCTTGCCTGCCAATCTGCTTTTAGAACAGGTAAAAGGATCCTTTGGACTAGCTTACAGCTGTGTTCCCCTACTAAGGTACATAATTACATCTGTAAGGGACCACCCGGCGGTACCACTAGCACTCCACTGAATAGGCGTCCCCAGAGCACGGAATCTAAGTCCCAAGGTGCTTGTTCACCAGGGCCCCTGATGGTGGGGATGGACTTGGAGCACCCTGAGACCAGGTCGTGGCTACTGGGTAAACCCGTCAGTGGTAGTAGTATACGCCGAGGGCTCCCACAGGGGAGAGCCTGATATGAGGAGGTCTGAAGACCCCACTGGGAGGGACGAATGGATGGATGGCTGAGCAGGTGCGAAGTCAGGCAGGCCGGGTCGGTAACAGAGAGGACGGTACGGTACAAGGCAACGGGCAGAGAATAGTCGGGTCACACGCCAGGTCAGTAACAGCAGGTCAGATCCAATAGGGGGCATCCAACAGAGAGGTCAGGCAAAGCAAGGGTCTGGGCAGGAGAATATAGCAAGGTCAGAGCACAATCCGGGTCAGCAACTTACAAATCACAGGTTCGCAGGTACAGGATACAGGGAAGCCCAGAAGGCACTGAATGACAGCTCAGGGCCATTTAAATATCCCGCCCTGCGCTGTCATTGGTGCCACACGCACGCCCGCGGTCCCTACTGCGCATGCGCGAACTCGTTCATTGCGATCTGCCAGGTCCCAGTGCCCGCGTTCCTGCACAGGGCGGTGCACTGCGCCTGCGCCGAGCCCATCGCGGAGGTGATCTCGGACAACATCATTGTCCTAGTAAGAAAGTACATTTTAATAAGTTTATTAAATTATAATGATTGACATTGAATACAGACTCCTGTCCATTATTACATGGTTGATCTCTACAGATGCAAGCATGGGAAGCCTAAGAGTGGACTGAAAACCTAATACCTAAATCTATCAGATATTTGGGCTACAGAATGTTGCCAGGAGGTCAACGAGTGAGGAATCTGGGAGCCCCACGCAAGCATGAGATGGCTAGGTGTGGACTGAAAACCCTATACCTAAACCTAGTAGCAGATATTTAGACTATAAATTGTTGCTAAGAAGTCAACAAGTGAGGATTCTGGAAGTCCCAGGCAAGCATGAGAAGCATAAGAGTGGGCTGAAAACCTTAATTCTAAACTTTGTAGAAGACATTTGAGCTACTAAATGCTGCTAAGAGGTCAACAAGTGAGGATTCTGGAAGTCCCAGGCAAGCATGAGAAGCATAAGAGTGGGCTGAAAACCTTAATTCTAAACTTTGTAGAAGACATTTGAGCTACTAAATGCTGCTAAGAGGTCAACAAGTGAGGATTCTGGAAGTCCCAGGCAAGCATGAGAAGCATAAGAGTGGGCTGAAAACCTTAATTCTAAACTTTGTAGAAGACATTTGAGCTACTAAATGCTCTAAATGCTGCTAAGAGGTCAACAAGTGAGGATTCTGGAATCCACATGCAAGCAAGAGAAGCCTAGAGGTAGACTGAAAACCCTAATCCTAAACCTAGTAGCAGATATTTTGGCAACAGAGTGTTGCTAAGAGGTCAATGAGTCAGATATCTGAGAGCACTATGCGTAGATGAGAGGCCTAGGAGTGGACTGAAAATCCGAATTCTAAACCTAGCAGCCGATATTTGGGCAAGAGTGTTGCTAGGAGGCCAGAGGGTGAGATTTCTGTGAGCCCCATACATGGATGAGAAGTCTAGGAGTGGACCTAAAATCCTAACCCCAATGACATATATTTGGACACTCACATTTCTGATATCATCTGACATTTCTTGACTATTTCTCAGCCTCAGAAAGTAGGAGATATTCTTTAAAATGTTAGAAATATACAAAAGATATCGCGGACTGAACAGTTTGTGGGAGGAGAACTTTGTGGAATTAATAGAGTAATTTTCCATAAACCAGATACATATATGTATTATTCAATTCTGCCCGTGCAAACTCGAAGTTCATATCAAGCCCCAAATGAGCAGTAGCAGTCTTTCCTCCCCTCTATCAGATCAGGGATTATTGTTTCACGGAGATGAAAAGAAAATTATTAATGTGGCTATTTACCTGTTTTCCTTGTTTGATAAAACACACGGCAGCGCGGCACATATTGTGCCATAAATTATTCAGGCAATTTGCATGTTTTCCAGAATCTGGCGTTAAACTTATCAAAGTGTGTGTGTCATCTATTAATAACACGGGAGGAAATGACTGACAATGTAATAAAGATTTTATAGTGTCTGTCACTCTGGGATGAATATTACATGTTGTGGTAAGCCATTACCATCTACAGCGCAAGAAGACAATGCTGCAGACTTTCCGCAATTATAAGAGGACATTAAAATTGGAAGGGAAGAGGTTTCATCAAGGATTGTTTGTGCGCGGCTAAAGTTGACCATGAACGGGATGAAATTTAGGAAGAATTGACAAAGACTCTAAATCTTTGCTAAGAAGGCTGGTAAGTGTGTAGGCAGGGACAGCTAGCCTTCCCACCTGTAGGAGGTGTAGTGCCATTGTTGTTCGGGAAGAGGAGCCTTGTAAAGGAACTGGTCCTTAGAGATTCTGTGCATTGCCTTGAGAGAGGAAAGTAGTCTGATTGGACATAGAACTTTCAAGAGAGTTTGGTGGCCATCTTGGGTGATGGAACATTTTAAATAAGATGCTCCACCTCATTTTGGTGAGTGAAGAGTCAGTGACAGGAACCCATTTGTTAGGGACAGTACTTAGCATAGGGAGAGGTTCCAGATGGGAAGGTATAGCTCTGGACCAGGGGCGGACTGACCATTTGGAAACTCGGGCACTGCCCAAGGGCCCGGATTCAGTAGGGGGCCCCATGAGATGCCCCTGGTACCTTTTTCATAGGCTTTTTTGAGTTTGGGCAAGGACACGGGCCCCATGATCCCCTATTGCCCGGGGGCCCCATGAGTTGTCAGTCCGCCCCTGCTCTGGACAAGCTACTTTCATTTCATACATGCTGGTGATTGGTATGGAGGCATGGAATCATTGGTTGCAGCAGCATTATCCTGTACATATTACAAGAGACTCTATGCCCGCTAACTGAAGCCATCCTCCAGTGACGCCTCTGATTAAATACTGGGACTGGATTACTCTTGATTGCTGTTTATATATCAGAGCCAAAGATCGAGTTATCTCTTACTTAAAAATATTTGCTCAAGACATATATAAAAGGATATTAGTGCATGATTCCTCCTAAGCAAGGTACCTCAGATAGGCCCTGCCTACAAATGGAGAGATGAAGGGGATGATCAGCGCAAAACTGTACAAAGTCCTGGGCTATCCTGGTGTGGGGTGCTGGTGGTGTTGTGGATGAACTTGGGTTGGCCCGTGTGGCACTAAGGGCAATGCTTCTAAAAAGTATTGTAGCAGACTTTGTAGGGTGAGCGAAGGAGAAGAAGCGCCTATAAGTGCAGCATATATATATGCTGCACTTAGAGGCGCTTCTTCCCCAGCCTACAAATGGACAGAGGATAATGTTTTTTTCAAACGCTTAGACAATGGCTTGAAGCCAATTCCAATTATTAGTTGCTTCCACTTGTTTCAACTATGAGCAGTAACAGAATTTTTTAGATTGTATTAGCCCTGTATTATAAACCAGTTTTAAGAACCAAGGTAAATGGACCATCAATGGTCCTCAGGTACTTAGTCATGTGCCAGGTAATCCATAGATATCTTCCTATGTTCTTCTATAGCAGTGATCTCGATCTGTCGCCCTTTGCTTGCCTTATTCCGGCCCTTGAGGCATTCTTCCTGCTGCTGACACCAACAATTGGGAATAATTCCAGCCACGGACACCAATAAAGGGGGACTATTCCTTCCATTGGCATTAATAATGGGGCATACTTTCTTCCACTGACAAAAATGGGGCACTATTTTCCCACTGACACAAACTATTTCTCCCTCTAATACCGAAGGTCGGGGATTTTTTTTCCCACTTGGCACACTGTGGCTCCCCTAAAGTCTGAAGGACAGTAAACTGGCCCTTTCTTTAGAAAGTTTGAAGGCCCCTGCTCTATGGGATTTGCTGCCATAGATGCAAGTGAGCAGAGGGTGGTAGAATGTTGTCTTCTACAACTTCCCTGACTCCGTGAGCACTAAGTGTGGCAGAGTGCTCAATGCACATTAAAGTATAAATAAGGGCAAAACTTTTTTTTTCATTGCTGTGTCCCCGTTAGGGAGATTTAACCTCTCTGTTTACCATTAGGGAAAGTAAAAGAAAATCCCAAATTTTAGGTTGCCCCCAGAAAAGTAATAGAGGGAAAATGTTACAATGGAGAAACTAGTTCTGGTGACCTGAGGGTCCCTAAGGAACTCTTAATTTGAAGGGATTTCCTCTCATTTACTGTTTAGCTTTGGGACAGGAAGTGAAGGGAAATCTCCGCAATGGAACACATATAGAAAAAAAAAATCTCACAGGAGTTATAATCCTCCCTTACTTTATCCAAAATGAAAAATAAAAACATTTTTTGCCTATAGTTCGACTTTACGTCATCACCGACAACAAATAGGAAAACCAAAGTAGAGATAGAGTGCTGGTCTGGGATCGCCAACCAATCCAAAGTCCTTAGTTCAGCCCAATAGCTTAGGCTTGGTAATTCTCCACAAAACAGGCCTCCTGAGAAGTAGAGATCACCCAAAATCAATAAACTACCTGTAACTGAGCCCGAAGAAGCAAACCAAATGTTTAATTAAGATCAAAAAGTATTTATTTGATTCCACAAATTATAACAAAAAGGCAACAGTGGGGTTTCAGGAGCCAAAACAACCCACCCTGTATCTGGGCTTCAGTGCTTAGCCCACCATCTAATAGACTCAAAAGTAAACATCCTAGGCACATCAATCAAAGCAAGAAGTCAACTCTCTTGATCTGGCCACCAAAAAACAATAACTGGATTTTGTTATCTTTTTGGTCACTTGTGGCATCAAATAAATACTTTTGGTTGCTAAGAAACATTTGTTTTGCTCTCCATCTGGCTTAAATTTACCAAAGAAAAGACTTTCCATCAATTTTGCTGCTCTATTGTCCATTGGTAAGGTGCCAGTGCAACCATGACATGTCGGCTCATTCTACAATGAATTTGTCAAACTTTTTCAGGGTGCTGGTGTCCATTTTTCATGAACATCAAACGAAAAGAACAGGGTGAAGACATATTTAAAGAGGGAGGGGTTGCCGAATGGTTCTGACCAGTATGTGTGGCCATGCAACCAACTGATGGGCTCATTTCTCTACATTCTCCAGCATGTTCGGTGTCAGCACGTGAATGCAAGGCACTTGATTGGCCACAAATGCTGCTCCTTCCTCTCTCAGTCTCAATGCTGCAGTATAGAGGATTACAAAATGAAGTCAAATTCAGTTATTTATACTACTGCAGTTTAGAAGGCAAACATGGACTGTACAGATAATGAATTGCAAGGTCAGCAAATTGTAGCTTCGGAATGAACATATTTAGTATGGGAACTACTGACAGAAAAGACAAACCTGAATTTTCTTTTTTTGTTCACCGCAGTTACTCCTTAAACAATTAAATGCTTAATGTTTGACCTATATATCCTTACAGTCTTTGCAGATGTCATTACTTAAAAAGGCAATTTACTCTACGGACATTTCAGCCTCGGAGGAAAAAAAAAAAGAGCAGGTACCTGTATATATAGTGAAGCTTGTGTTTTACATCTTAACTGTCAGAAGCTGCAGTTTATTAGAGGAGAGCGTACCTCACGGCTTAAATTTGATTTCAGATATATGGGAACTTTATAAAGAAATAAGAGCAAAGGAGCCAAAAAGGTCAAAACAAAAGAGCAAAATCTTAGTTGAGAAAAACAAATACAGCCTGATAATACAGAGAGAAAGCATAGCGAGGGAGCAGAGGAAAATGACAACAATGCTCCCAATCTGTGAGAAAAAAGACCAAAACCGAGAGAAATATCTGCCTTGAGGAGTTTTAAAGTGGAAGACAGAGGCAGTTAAAAGTAGTCCTCCACATCTGTACCTTGGTTTAAAGTGGTCCACAAGCATCTCAGGTCAGAAGAGTACATTTAGCTAGTTGAAGCCAGCATTCCATGGCCAGCGGTGGATGGGGGGAAAGTTTCATAAGTTTAGGATACATTTCATCCTGTAGGTCCAAAAAAAAAGGAGGGTATCCATATACTACAGCATACAAAACAAGAAAGGAGCGCATAATATTGTGCAATAGTGAGTGTAATAGGGTTCAAAAGTAGGTTAACACCCATGAGTAAGAAGAGCATTCTGAGCCAGTGACGTACAAGCAGCTAAAATGTGCATGTAAGGTCGGTGTTGGTGGGACTGTGATACAGTTCTTGCAGCCAGCGTTTAACTCCAAAGACTCCAGAGATTTCCAACAAGTGGCAATACCAGTCACTTGAGAGCACTTCAGTTGGGGATCAAGCAGATGACTCGTTTTAAGGAATATACCTCTTTAGTGAGGTATATTGCTTGAAAATGTACCACCTTCCTGACCCCCGAAATTGGAAACCTCCTGAATCGTTTTCCCTAGGGATGTCCTCAGGTGACCGGTATTGCTACTCACTGGAGATCTCTGGAGAGAGTCCTGTCATTTGAGTTAACTGCAAGAATTGAACCATGTGAGATATGCAACTAAGTGACAATTCCACCGACCTGAGATTCTTTTCTAACTATTGGGTGTCTATGAGTTGTTAACCTGCTTTTAAAACACTATTAAACTTTTTTTTTTCATTGCATGAGATTCTGGAGCTCATGTCTTGTTAGTTTGATGTAGTAAATGGGTACCCTCATTTGGAGCTGCAGGATCAACTGCACCCTTAACTTAGGGAACTTTCCCCCACCTTCTGTGGAGTTGTGAACACCAGATCCATGGTGGATAATGACCACCCAGTATTGAGCGCTTTTTGTTTTTTTGTGTCTTATTTTGTCCATAGGCTATTGGACTGTACAGCTTTTTAGTTTTTTTGTGTCTTATTTGGTCCATAGGCTATTGAACTATACAGTTGATCAATAGAATTTAAAAAATTTGAAATTGCAAAAGCAAGGTCTAAAAAGTTGTAGGTGACTTTGTGGGTAGTGGGCTTTGGAACAAGTACTGATGAGGCCAAGCAAATCACATGGCCTGCCCTTACACATGGGATGTTGGGGTGATTCTCTATAGCACAGTTCAAAATTTCACTTACAGCCCAGGGTTAACTGAATTTCTTTGTTTAATGTTGATGAGTATTGCTGATAACATGTCACAACTATCAAAATAATTACATTTGCTTTCATCAGAAATAAGACAGCGCCATGTATTATGCATAGATTTATTTTTTCTGCCAAAAATAAGATTTCATAAACACATTTAAATTAGACGAACGCTAACAATTATTCAATTCATTCCTGTCCAAGAACTAAGTTAACTTTTCTTTATGGAGATTTTACTCAGAAAATCCATCTTTTTAGAGACTCAGATTCAAATCCTAAAGGATAGGGTCCTCTGCTCAACAGTGGATCTGACTGAAGTCCATGTGCGGGCTTCCTAGTTAAAGTGGACCTAGAATCAGAGACACTGTATTTTTCATGTTAAGAGAATGCATGCCAAGTGATATGTACGGGCAACCAGGGGGCGGTAAAAACGGACGGGTTTTACTGCCAACCCCCCCTTTCCCCAGTTGCCCACCTAAAGTCCAAAATACATCTGGAGAAAACTGCTCGCATGCCATGACCTTGATGCTTTTTGATCATGAAAAGAACAGTTGTTCATATGTATTGTGACATTGCAGTCTTATGAAGTCAATGAAAGGTCCATGCTAATCGATTATAGGGCTTCCCATTGGCCATCAACGTTCCATCGCCTGGAACTGGATGGCTTTTTAATGGTAAAAGGAACAGTTGTTCATATGTATTGTGACATGACCGGAATTTTTTCTTGCAGTCTTGTGAAGTCAACGAAAGGTCCATGCTTACTGATTATAGGGTTTCCCATTTGCCATCATGGTTCTATCACCTGGAACTAAATGGTTTTTTAATGGTGAAAGGAAAAGTTGTTCCTATGTATTGTGACATGACAGTAATGTATTCTTGCACTCTTGCGAAGTCAATGAAAGGTCCATGTTTACTGATTATAGGGCTTCCCATTGGCCATCATGGTTCCATCACCTGGAACTAAATGGTTTTTTAATGGTGAAAGGAAAAAGTTGCTCCTATGTATTGTGACATGACAGGAATGTATTCTTGCACTCTTGTGAAGTCAATGAAAGGTCCATGCTTACTGATTATAGGGCTTCCCATTGGCCATCATGGTTCCATCACCTGGAACTGGATGGTTTTTTAATGGTGAAAGGAACATTGTGAAATGGCAGGAATGTATTCATGCAGTCTTTAAAGCCAATGAAAGGTCCATCCCGATCTATTCTTGGGCCTCCCATTGGCCATCATGGTCCTTATTGCCTCCAGAGAAAATTTAATCTGAGGCTTCAAGACCTTTTTCATGCAACCCATGCAAAAAGCCTGTCTGTCTAATTTGCTCTGTATTTACAAGGGCACTGGCACGATAATAACTTAATTAATATTAACATCCTGTCCTAATACGGAACAAAGGAAGCCACTAGAAAATAGATGGTTAATAATGGAAATTTTAATTAGACTCCCTGCGATTGAAAATTACCAGTGTGCCCATCTGATCTTAATAATAATAAAAAAAAAATACAATAAAACAACTTAGATGCAAAGTTAGCAATTAACGTATATCACGCTACGGCAAAGGTAAGTGAACAGAAAGCTTTATCCTTTAATTTGAGGCTCGTTAAGACAGAAATTATTGTCCTGGCAGTGCTTTTAAATTTCAATATTGTATAACAGTACAAAGGGTCAGAGGTAGTTCGGCTTGGTAATTTCAGCGAGTGCCTTCCTGTTTCCTCCCGCAATAAAACTCGGCATTAAACTCGAAAAGGCGCCACCCCCCCCCCCCCACCAATGCCAGGAAATTAGGTTTTAAATCTTGGCAGCGTCCATTTTGGCATCTCTGTGTGAAAAAGTCAAGCCTTTGCATTTTCCTTTCCCTCTCGTGGATATGCAAGTTTATTTACAATTGCACAGAGGCTCGAAAAACTCATTTTATCTGAAATCAAATTTAAGCCACGGATACGCTCTCCTCTAATAAACTGTGCAGCTTATGACGGTTAAGATGTAAAACAAAAGCTATATACACCAGCTTATTTTTTATGTTATATTAAAAGCTGAAACGTCCGTAGAGTAAATTGCCTTTTTTTTTTAAGTAATTACATCTGGGAAGACGGTAAGGATATATAGGTCAACCATTAAGTATTTAATTCTTTAAGGAGCAACTGCGGTAAACTAAAAAAAAAAAAAAAAAATTCTGGTTGATTTTTTCTGTCGGTAGTTCCCATAATAAATGGGTTCATCTAGAAGCTATAGAGAAAGAGAGCTCTTTTTTTCAGAGAATCGGTGCAGGACCTCACCCATGGTCTCCACCCCTTACCCACCTCTGAGCAACTTCCCTTTTAGAAATAAATCAATGGGTTCATCTGGAAGCTATAATGGATGATCTTGCAATTCTTTATCTGTAAAGTCTAGGCTCCACCAGTGTGTATGTATATATATATATATATATATATATATATATATATATATATATATATATATACATATACACACACAGTGGGGATCGAAAGTTTGGGCACCCCAGCTAAAAATTTGTATTAATGTGCATAAAGAAGCCAAGGAAAGATGGAAAAATCTCCAAAAGGCATCAAATTACAGATTAGACATTCTTATAATATGTCAACAAAAGTTAGATTTTATTTCCATCATTTATACTTTCAAAATAACAGAAAACCAAAAAATGGCATCTGCAAAAGTTTGGGCACCCTGCAGAGTTAATATCTTGTACTGCCCCCTTTGGCAAGTATCACAGCTTGTAAACGCTTTTTGTAGCCAGCCAAGAGTCTTTCAATTCTTGTTTGAGGTATCTTTGCCCATTCTTCCTTATAAAAGTCTTCCAGTTCTTTGAGACTTCTGGGCTGTCTGTCACGCACTGCTCTTTTAAGGTGTATCCATAGATTTTCAATTATGTTGAGGTCAGGAGATTGTGAAGGCCATGGCAAAACCTTCAGTTAACGCCTCTTGATGTAATCCCCCGTGGATTTCGAGGTGTGTTTAGGATCATTATCCATTTGTAGAAGCCATCCTCTCTTTAACTTCAGCTTTTTCACAGATGGCATCAAGTTACCATCCAAAATTTGCTGAAATTTTATTGAATCCATTTTTCCTTCTACTCGTGAGATGTTCCCTGTGCTACTGGCTGCAACACAACCCCAAAGCATGATTGATCCAACCCCATGCTTAACAGTTGGACAGAGGTTCTTTTCATTAAATTCTGTGCCCCTTCTTCTCCAAACGTACCTTGTGCTCATTCTGGGGCAAGGTCAGATGAGTCTGGGCATTTAAAACCTTTGAGATTGACATAACCTGGTCTTCCCAGACGATGATTGAGAACAATCCATGACACTGGCATGTCTCAGCTTTGCAAAGGGGGCAGTGCATGCTATAAATTCTGCAGGGTGCCTAAACTTTTGCAGACGCCATTTTTTTGTTTTCTGTTATTTTGAAAGTGTAAATGATGGAAATAAAATCTAACTTTTGTTGACATATTATAAGAATGTCTGATCTGTAATTTGATGCCTTTTGGAGATTTTTCCATCTTTCCTTGGCTTCTTTATGCACATTAATACAAATTTTTAGCTGGGGTGCCCAAACTTTCGATCCCCACTGTATATATATATATATATATATATATATATATATATATATATACACACACACACACAAACATACATACACAAAATACAGGGCTTCTTTTCTCAGAGAATCGGTGCAGGACCTTCCCCCCTTGGGAGTCACCCATTGTCTCCATCCACCTCTGAGGAACGTCCCTTTCAGAAATATGTAAATGGGTTCTCAAAGCGATAACTGATGAGCATGCAATTTTTTATTTGTAAAGTCTAGGCCCCACCAGTATACAGAATATATAGCTCTTTTTCTGAGAGTATCGTAAAGGACCTCCCCCCTTGGGAGTCACCCATTGTCTCCATCCACCTCTGAGGAACGTCCCTTCCAGAAATATATAAATGGGTTCTCAAAGCGATAACTGATGAGCATGCAATTTTTTATTTGTAAAGTCTAGGCCCCACCAGTATACAGAATATATAGCTCTTTTTCTGAGAGTATCGTGCAGGACCTCCCCCTTTGAGAGTCACCCATTGTCTCCACCCCCTTCCCACCTCCGAGCAATGTCCCTATTAGAGAATTTAGTACCAAATATAATTTTGTGGCGCTAAGTAATTTGGATAGAATTTGTTAATGATGACAAGAAAAGCTGCAAAATAGATCCTCTGCAGCCAGCAACAACAGACACCACCCCAGCACCTTTAGACCCCCCTCCCCCAGTAAAAATAGACCCCCAGGGGAACAATAGACCCCCACAACAAACACCACCCAGCAACAATAGATCCACCACAGCAACAATATGACCCCCAGCAGCAACAACAGATCAGCCAGCATCAATAGACCTTTCCCTCAACAGTAGATCCCTCCCAGCAACAATTGCCCCCCCACAGCAACAGTACATTCCCCACCAGCAACAATTACTATTACTATTGTAATTCGGAAGTTCGGATTCTTCCGAATAATGAAAAATTTGTCCGAATTTCGTTTCGGAACGAAACTAACTGCACATGTCTACTAGTTGGCAACCCTGGTATAAATTGTTCGAAAAAAGATGGGGACTATCAAATTGGAGGTGTGTTAACAGACTGTGACTAATAGTGTGAGGCATGACCTATGTGTATTGTGGGCACGGCTCATTCTATCCTACATCACAAGGAGATCTATGTATCAAAATGCAACAAAAAATAAGAATGCAGATTCAGAATCCACATTATAATTAGGAAGCAAAATTTGTTCATAAATGCGTCCTTATGTTCGCACTAATTTTACTTTGTTATGCAAATAAATGCCGGAGAAATATGCAGACATATGGCGCAGAAAAGGAACATTTAAGAAAATTAGATATTTAAAGTAAAATATGAAAAAAAGTGCACTTATACGAGTAAACTAAGTGAGAGGTAATTGAAAATTCATGACAGAAGACATAGAAACAAACTTGCAAATTGAATCTTTCAAGGTAAACATCTACTATTAGCTCTTAAACAGATGCTGCCTTGACATGCTGATGAAAATGACAAGTTTATTACACTAAAAAGATAAAATATAATAAATGATATGCAGCAGTGCTGGGATTAATTGTGCATCCTCTTCATTCTAATGAATTCAATGTTTGAATTAACACTGAACCTCTTGACCACGTGTGCATGCTTTATGTATTGAGCTGCGGTCACAAGAGTCACCGTTGGCGCATGCATGGGAAAAAAAAACTAGAGAGGAAAACAGAGAAAAAGTTTACTAAAACCAAGGATAGTGAATCCTGGAGTGCATTAGGAAGCGGGGGTGGTACGAATGTGAATGGCCACTGAAGTGGATAATAGTCCCTGCTGCAGTCATACATAAGAGCACTATTATGATCAATAAGCCTACAAGGTTTTTATTACCAGCATTTTCATTTCTTAAAATAGGGTCACATTCTGATTATCATAGGTTATCTATGCACGTTTCTATGAACTGTCTGAGAAAACAGAACCATTTGAAGCAGAAAAAAATGTTTTATGAGAAAATATTCCATTTATGAGAAATAAAGGTCTGCAATTACCGTTACCTGCTCTTTGCTTTTCCTTTTTCTGTTCTTTTGTCAGGACCTGGATCACCTGCTGGTGGCACTGTGCTTTTCAAAGGTTACAGTTCCAGTGTCCACCATCGGGTGTCTCCCAGCAGGTCTTAGTAATCAGTTCCACCTGATGCTGACTGCTGGGAGGGTATTTAGTCCCTCCTCTATTATTATACAGGATGTATATAGCGCCAACAGTTTGCTGAGCGCTATACAATACGACGCGAGACAATACAGCAATGATACAGTTCAATACAAGAGGGTTAGGAGGGCCCTGCTCCTTGGAGCTTACAATCTAAGAGGGAGGGGCTAGTGGTACAAAAGGTAATAACTGTGGGAGATGGACAGGTAGGAGCAAGGGAGGAGGTGTAGATAGAGAAGAGAAGGGGTCCAAGGACAGAACCTTGAGGGACCCCTACAGAAAGAGGGAGTGGAGGAGACACAGTTATAGGTAATGCTGAAGGAGCACTGCGATAGGTAGGAGAAGAGCCAGGAGAGACTCTTGGAGGCCAAGAGAGTGGAGTTTTGTGAGGAGGAGGGGATGGTCAACAGCATCAAAAGCTGCAGAGAGGTCAAGTAGTAAGAGTATGGAGTAGTGGCCATTGGTTTCTACAATTCCCTCTCACTCCAGTGTTTTGCTTGCTGCCAGATACTGCCATCTGCTGATCCTGCTCTTTGCCTTTGTACATACCCTGAACCCTGCTGCCTTGTTCCCACTTCCCCTTGTTCCTGATCCCAGTGTTAGTTCCCCCTTCCTACAATCCCTGGCAAAAAATATGGAATCACCACTCTTGGAAAATGTTCATTCAGTTGTTTAACTGTGTAGAAAAAATACTAATCACAGACAAGCCTCCAAACTTTTTTAATTTAACATTCCAACCTTCTGGCTTTAAGAAACACTTAAAAAAATAAAAAATAAATAAAACTGTAGTCGGTTGCAACTGTTTTTGCAGATCAAGCAGAGGAAAAAAAATATGGAATCACTCAGTTCTGAGAAAAATATTATGGAATCATGAAAAACTCAATATAGTAGACCACTAATACTTTGTTGCACCACCTCTGACTTTTATAACAGCTTGAATTCTCTGAGGCATGGATTTAACTATTTACAAACAGTATTCATCAATCCAACTTTCTCTTTTTGCAGTTGCCAGATCAGCTTTGCAGGTTGGAAGCCTTGCCATGGACCATTTTCTTTCATTTCCACCATAGAATTGGGTTGAGGTCCAGGACGTGTTCC